>NC_000075.6:73517103-73807103 GCF_000001635.26 Mus musculus | reverse complement strand
ACCATCCTAGGCTCTCCTGCAATATAGCCTCTAACAACATTAGGCTGTCTCAAAGCCCTGATAATAGGGTTGTTAACCTTTCTTTATATCAAGAAGGCTAGGAAAGTACCATAATCCACATGTGGCATGTGCCCAAGCAAATGTCAAGAGGTTCATGCTGTAAGACCTCAAGTTCTTCTGAGATTGTTTAAAACAAAGATACATAGCAGTACAGCCTACAGTGGTTACCTCTGTACCGACTATGTCTGTGGCAAGAGCAAGCATGCTTTCCTTACTGAGTCACAGAAATCGTTGTGGACATGTTGAAGGCATAATCACAGAGTCAGAAAATGAAATAAATAGGAAGCTTTTCAGGTCATAAAGCTCAGGACTCATTTTATGAAACTGCTACCACATAGAGTTTCGTGAAGAATGGCCGTTTGGAGCTGGAGATGCCTGCCCCTCTTCCTCTTTCTCCACACTGCAGAATGCTTCTTGGGACCACTGCATTTCTTTAGCTCATGTGATGGGAGGCTCATGATTCTGAAATGGGCTGTGGCTCTTCCCTTACCCACAGGCATCTTACATCTCTCATCCACCGTTAACAGGAGAGAGGCTGGGAAGGAACAGGAAGGAAGAAAAATGGAGAATGTCTCTTGAAAGAAACTGACAGGGTGTGAGGGACTCTCAGAGAGGGGGCTAAGAATTGT
Source organism: Mus musculus (assembly GCF_000001635.26). Taxonomy (NCBI): domain Eukaryota; kingdom Metazoa; phylum Chordata; class Mammalia; order Rodentia; family Muridae; genus Mus; species Mus musculus. Next base: position 73,806,414 of record NC_000075.6, on the reverse strand, counting down.
ATTCTGACTTCATTTTCAAACTGTTAAAATTGGGAAGAAATAAAAAGGCCCAGATTTCCAAGGCTGTTCAACTGTTCCTATGAACACACAGCTTACAAAAGCATACAAGCCAACGTTTCCTGTTGTTTCCTCATTTGATGCTTCACCAGGATTGCAACAGCTCTGTCTGTTGTAGGACCTAACTAAAGTCAGGGGCCTACACTATTCACTCTCCTAGGTCTGGCACACATTTGTCGTTGCTATTGCCTTTCTATTTCTCCATAAAGTTTCGAGGCTGCACTTTCTTCCTGAATCCTATCTTTGATTTCCTCCTAGCCAGCCTCTAAATTATCTGTTTAACACAGAAGCTAGGTTTGTTTTGATTTTCCAAGGCCCCAGGACCTACTTTTTCTTAGATCAAGTCTTCTCTCTTGTACTCAGGAATTGTTTCTTTCAGTTAGTTGTATTTCACAAATCTGGTACCTGGCATTCATGTTCATGAATCCAAAATCCCTCTAGGGCTAGACAATGATGGTACCCACTGCTAAATCCCTCCTCTAAGGGCCTCCAGTTGTCTGTACATCCTGCATCCTCTGCTGTAGATTTCAAAGTGTTTAGCAGTGAGCTAGCCCACATAGTAAATTCTGAACCAGCCACACATAGGTCATGATGGAGAGAAATAAGAGCCCAGACTCTCACTCCCAGCTAGTTGTTTTCTGCAAAAATATCTCTCCCTTCTTTCTAGAGCAGAGAGCTTGCTTTAGATTGAGACTGGATTAGAGATTGTTAACTTTATGAAACTTCTGGGATGGAAACAATCTGGTTTCACAATTCATTGTTGTATCACACTTTAATCACAAAGCTGTATTTTTAACCTCCATTCACTCTGCCATTGACCTCAGCTGTAGCTTGTTTCCACTTCTGTGTTATGTCCAATTTCTATGCTATTAAAGATTAGCCTCCTTGTAACCAGTTTTTTCCCACTCAAATGTACTTACCAGTTTGTCTTCATCTGTAGTGTGAAATGCCGATCCTTTTGTGTGGATTTGAATAGCTTTCATGATTTCTGTCTCTATTTTATGAAAAGAACACAGTGTTCCTCCTCCCAGCTCTCATTAGCATTTTTCATTCATATAGCACCTATTAATTTCTAAAATTGAATAGTCATTTCAAGGAGTTTAGCGTGATTAAATGATTCCAGAGAAAACCTTTATCACCCAGTGTCAGGCACGATTGTGCCAGAGGTAGAGATGGAAGCTGGAAGGAGTATGGGAGGGAAGGGGAACTCCTGACTCTAGCACACACGCACACACACACACACACACACACACACACACACACACACGAGTATACCAGGACATCAGGTGCCCATTGGCTTCCATGAAGTCCTCCTCCAGAGCAGACGTACCTTACCCTAAATACCAATCAAGTTGTACCACCATTGTTGTGTTTTATAAAAAGGAAAAGGAAGCCACAGATGGGTATAGTTTAGAATAGAGTTTATTTAGGGCATGGGAAGGCACACTGGCTGGTTTTGTGTCAACTTGACACAAGCTGGAGTTGTCACAGAGAAAGGAGTCTCCCTTGAGGATCCAGCTGTTAGGCATTTTCTCAATTAGTGATCAAGTGGAGAGGGCCCATTCCATCCCTGGGCTGGTAGTCTTGGGTTCTGTAAGAAAGAAAGCTGAGCAAGCCAGGGGAAGCAAAACAAAAAGTCACATCCTTCCATGGCTTCTGTGTCAACTCCTGTTTCCCAACCTGCTTGAGTTCCAGTCCTGATTTTGTTTGGTGATGAACAGCAGTGTGGAAGTGTAAGCTGAATAAACCCTTTCCTCCCCAACTTGCTTCTTGTTCATGATGTTTTGTGCAGGAATAGAAACCCTGCCTAAGACATGAGGGGAGTTGAGGGAGTTGAGACAGAGAAAGGCAGAGAGGGAAGGGGGGAGAGGGAGGAGAGGTTGGCCATGAACACTGTGGATGGGGGAGGGATGGGGAATGTGGAGAGAAGGGACAGAGAGAGAAAGGAGAAAGAGAGTAAGAGACTGAGAGGAGGCCAAGCTGCTTTTATATTGAGTCAGGCATACCTAGTTGTTGCCTGGTAACTGTGGGGCAGAACCTAGAAGAAATGCTAACAACAAATGTGAATAAACACAACACAAAATTTCTTTAATTGTATGGAAATACTTTGATTCTTAAGAAAGACACATAAAATTTTTAGATCCCGAGTTCTTACAGGATGACTACAAGTTCAAATTAAACCTTCTCTCCTTTTGAGAAGATCACAGTCGTCTTCAACTCTGCCGGCATAATCAATATGCACAGCACTAGTTAACTCAGATGGGTCCTGATTTTTCTTTATTAGGTAACTGCCCATCAAAAGCTCATCCGGGCACTTAGGATATAGTCAATTAATAGAGTGTTTGCCTAGCATGCACAGAGTGTTGGGGGGTTGCTTCCTAGAACAACGTGAACTGGACATGATGGTGCACATCTGTAATCCAAGTGGCCAGGAGGGTCAGCAGCTCATGTTTACCCTCAGCAACATAGTGATTCTGACGCTATAGGAGAGCCTGTCTTAAACAAGCAAATAAAAACACGACAAAATCTCACTTTCTCCTATTTTGCACAAGTTATTAAGTCTTGTTAATTCTCATTTATTAGAAGATTTCTTACTTCATATACTTTCCAAACTTCATGCTTAGAAAAATCTTGTCAATTTCAGTGATGTCCACCATACCCTGTACAACTCACAAGGCTGTTCCTCGTTCAGAACATTAAGAGCATAAACATAAGCTACTTCTCCCACCTGATTATCCCGACTCTACTCAAGGATTCTCCTTGGCCCTAGAGCATCATGAAAGGACCCACCTAGCAGCAGCCTGTTAGATTCTTTGTTAAGAAATCTCAAGAGAGTGGCATAGTAATAATGTGTGGTAATGGCAATCCCAGCGTTTTAGGAAGCCGAAGGAGAAGGGTTGCAAATATGCAGCCAACCTGTGCTAGAAAGCAAAATGTTAACCCAGAGGAATACTAAATAATAATCTCGAGGAGAATATGATTTTTTGAGGAAAATTACTACAAGACACACCACATTTTTTCCAGAAGCTCCTCTGTGTTCAACTTCCTTGGTGAATATTTATATATTCCAAACTTCAAGACAGATCTCTCCATCTCTGGCTTGCCTCACATTCATGAATAAATCTGAGAGTTTTTAAATACATCACACAGAATCTAGCTTAATCCTCTAACACCTTCTAGATGAGAGAGCAGAAAATTCCATCTTCATGAAATCAGTATTCAAGCACTCTTTTAAAAAAGTGTGAGTTACATAACTATTACCTGTTATATGGAGTTGAATTAATGGCCCATGTTAGAAAATGACTGTATTAGTTTGTTTTCTGTTGCTATGATAAAACATCATGGCCAATGCAACTTAGAAAAGAAACATTTAATTAGGCTTATAGTTTCAGAGAGTGAGTCTCCATGATAGTGTAGCAAGACAAGGCAGCAGGAAGCTGGAAAGACAGCTGAGAGCTTCCATCTTGCAAGCTGGAGTCAAAGAGCACACTGGGGATGATGGGAAGCTTTTGAAGTCTAACAAGGCCACACCCCTTAATTCCTGCCAACAGGTCAACCAACTGGGGATCAAATATTCAAATATATGAGCCTATGAATAGATAGGGAGAGAATGGGCAGCCTTGTCTAGTCCCTGATTTAGCAGGAGTGCTACAAATTTCTCTTTGTTTAGTTGGATGTTGGCTACTGGTTTACTGTATATTGCATTTACTGTGTTTAGGTATGGGCCTTGAATTCCTAACCTTTCCAAGACTTTTATCATGAAGGAGTGTTAGAATTTGTCAAATGCTTTCTCAGCATCTAATGAAATGATCATGTGTTTTTTTTCTTTGAGTTTGTTTATGTAGTGGATTATGTTGATAGATTTCCATATATTGAACCACCCCTGCATCCCTGGGATGAAGCCTACTTGATCGTGGTGAATGATCATTTTGATGTGTTCATGAATTTTGTTTGTGAAAATTTTATTGAGTATTTTTGCATCAATATTCATAAGGAAAATTGTTCTGAAGTTCTCTTTCTTTGTTGGGTCTTTGTGTGACTTTTGTATCAGCATAACTGTGACTTAATACAACAAGTTGGGTAGTGTTCCTTCTGTTTCTATTTTGTGGAATAGTTTGAAGAATATTGGTATTAGGTCTTCTTTGAAGGTCTGGTAGAATTCTGCACTAAACCCATCTGATCCTGGGCTTTTTTTGGTTGGAAGACTTTTAATAACTACTTCTATTTCTTTAGGGATTTTGGGATTGTTTAGATGGTTTATCTGATACTGATTTAACTTTAGTATTTGGTATCTGTCTAAAAAATTGTCCATTTCATCTAGATTTTCCAGTTTTGTTGAGTATAGGCTTTTATAGTAGAATATGATGATTTTTAAAATTTCCTCTGTTTTTATTGTTGTGTCTCCCTTTTCATTTCTGATTGTGTCAATTTGGATATTGAAACTCAAGAGGAAGAAAGAGCAAAGAGTAGATGCTTCAATCCTACTTAGAAGGGGGAAAATATAATCAAGGGAAGTAGAGGGTAGGAGGGACTTGGAAGGAAGAGAGGAGTGGGGGGGGGAAGAGGGGCAGAATCAGGTGTGGGAGGAGATGTACAGAGGGTCAGGAAATTGAACAGAGCTGTGTAGCAATGGAGGATGAGGAACTGGGGGTAGCAACCAGAAAGTCCCAGATGCCAGGAGGGCCTGAGCCTCCTAGGACCCCATGGTGATATTAGCTGGAATACCCCACAAAGGGGACGGTGAACCGCCCAACATCATACTCAGAGGTTTGGCATGGCTTCTCCCTTGAGGGATGGGGCCACCCACCCGTCTCCAAACTTTTAATCCAGAATTGCTCCTGTCTAAAGGAAATACAGGGACAAAGAGTGGAACAGAGACTGAAGGAAAGGCCATCCAGAAACTGCCCCACCTGGGGATCCATCCTACATGCAGACACCAAACCCAGATACTATTGCTGATGCCAAGAAGTGATTGCCTACAGGAGCCCGATATAGCTGTCTCCAGAGAGGCTCTGCCAAATCCTGACCAATACAGATGTGGATGCTCACAGCCAACTTGCCTACTATCTGACTGAGCACAGGGACCACAATAGAGGAGTTAGGGGAAGGACTGAAGGAGCTGAAGGGGCCTTATCTGGCATCAATGGGAGGGGTGGCCCTTGGTCTTGTGAAGGCTTGATGCCCCAGTGTAGAGGAATGCTAGGGCAGTGAGGTGGGAGTGGGTGGTTAGGTGGGGAAGCACTCTCATAGAAGCAGGGTAAGAAGGGATGGGATAGGGGGTTTCCGAGGGGAAACCAAACCAGGAAAGGGGATAACATTTGAAAAGTAAACAAATAAAATACTCATTGTTTTTTTCCTTAAAAAAATGTGCCTATGAGAGGTATTCCTATCCAAACCACCACATTCCATTCCCTACCTCCCATAGGCTCATGGCACTGTTATAATGCAAACTGTACTTAGTCCAATTTTACTCCCCTCCACCATGGATTTTCAGTCTCAACACTTTTTAAAGTCCAAAGTCTCTTCTAAGACTTCAGACAATCTCTTTAAAGCCCCATCTAAAATAAAAAAGTAAATTACATACTTCCAATATAAAATGGCACAGAATAGACATTACCATTTCAAAATGGAGGAATAGGGGCACAATGATAAAATACTGGACCAAACCGAGATTAAAACCTTGAAAGACAGTCTTCAAATCCAATAGCTCATCACTAAGTCTGATTGTCTTTGCTGCCTGCAACGAACTTCTCTCTCTTGAGCTGGTTAAACTCCCTGTTTGTAGCTCTCCTTAGTAGATATCCCATAGTTCTGGCACCTCCAACATCTTGAGAACTCCAAAGAAATACAGAGTTCTCTTTTACAGGTTTACATAACGATCTCTCGGGGCCTCTTGCCTTCCCGAGACCCTTCATTCAGGTACTGTCCTGCTACCTATAGCCTCGTCTCAGCAGCTCTCCTTAATTGAGGAAGAAGATTCCACAAGTCCTTCATCACATTTCACCATGACTCTGAAGTCAGAGCCACAGGAGGACACTGGCAAGGTCAGCTGACAGCTTGAAAAGGAGACAGATGTCTTTGAGTCACTTTTGCAGTTCTTGTTTATTGCTGCTTTCTAGGATCAGAAAATGCTTTAGGCATTTTACTTTCATAGGATGGAAGCTTAGCTGGATGGGGTCTTGCCTTGAGGGTACCCCTCCATTTTTTTTAATTCAAATAAGACCTCTCCTTAATTCTTTCAGCATAAGCCTTGGCTCCACCATTAAACTTCCAAGAGTTCTTTTTTTTTTTTTTCTCTCTCTTCAAACTGTACATTTTTTATTTCTTTTTGCTCCATTTGCTTTCTTTCACTGGAGACTGGCTTAAGAGTGGTTACTAATACCAACATGACAAAGTCAATATCAGACTTTCTTGAATTTCCTTTGTCAAAGAAATTAGTCTGGTTACTTTTAAATTTTGCCTCAGGCATATTGATTGGACAAGAAAATAACCCCATTGTTCATCAAAATACGACAAGAATAGTCTCTATCCCACTTGGTAGTACTGTCTGTCCCTCTCTGAAACCTCTTGAGCTGGGCCTCCACAGTCTGCCTAGCTCTCAGCACTACTGTCTTTCTGGTCCCTCCTAGGATGTCCCACTAAGTTCTGCTTACAGGATTCAACCACTTTTCTGTCCAAAGTCCCAAAGACTTCCACATTCCTCATAAAAGCATCAGGGTTGGGTTCTGCAAAGCAATAGCTCACTCCCTAGTACCAACTTCTGTATTAATTTATTTTCTATTGCTGTGATAAGTCATCATGATCAAGACGAGTTACACAGGATTTGGCTTATGCTTTCAAATGGTTTCAGATAGTAGCAGGCAGTTAGAGCATCAGCTGAGATCTTACATCTCCCAAGCAGGAGACAGAGATGATAGAAGGTTTAAGAAGACTTAAACCTGCCCTGTGGCAAACCTCCTTCAACAGGGCCATACCTCCTAATTCTTCCCAAACAGTTCAACCAACTATGGAGCAAATATTCAAATGTCTGAGCCTAAGGGGTTCATTCTCATTTAAACTACCACAAGGACTAAGCCAAAACACAAAAGTGTCAACCCAACAAACAAGAGGAAGTTATGATGCATACACACCCTAGTTCCTGACCCTACAGATTCATCCCAAAGTGTCATGATGAGAATAGCTAACATAAAAAATTGTTGGTTGAAAAAAAATCAAAGAGGAGTAATTAAATACTCTAGAGTAGCCATTATATTTCCCAAGAATGCATACATAGTATGATTGTTAGCCTTATTTAGTAAACATTACTGTATACCATAAAGGAAGTTTGCAGGTACTCTCTGTAGCCCATACAATAATACAGCAGAACAAGAAAATAATCACAGTTCATAAAATAATACAGCTCTACGGCCTTATAACATTTCACTCTTCATTTAAAGTAGCAAATTCCTCAATCCATAACACTTTCTTAAATATTTAACAGCCTTCTGCCAGAACTGCACTGCAATTCTCAAGGCACATTGATTCTAAAACCAAGACTAGCAGATGAAGACGCGGCTTTCTCTCAGCCAGCTGCACCGTTTGGAAAGCACAGATATATGGTGGGCTCATTACAAAGAGGTATTTTGGGTGATATTTTTTAAAAAATGGAATCATGTCTCAGTCATAATTATTCTGATGAACCCACTACTAATACTTTTTGACATGCTATAACCAGCCCATATTGAAACACGGTGTAGCACTTGGCTTAATTCTCTTACCAAATTTTGAAGGTAGGTAAGAATTGTAACTTTACAAACAAAGCAACTGGAGCTCAGAGACATGAAGTATGTTCAAGGTGAAAAAAATGTCTAAATATCCGACCTGAGATTTAACATGCCCTACAGGATTACAGGACTTCATTGCTTCACTATTATACCAGATTGGTAGATATTTGATATTCAAATAACTAACATCATGTCTGGACCCATTCTGCTATCCATTATACCAAGGATTATACATTCTGTGTGTTGCATTCTTGTGATATTTTGGCAAACAATGAGGCTGCTTTCTTCCCGTCTCCAAAGAATTTGCCTGAGGCTAAATTTAAAAGTAATAAGCCAAATATATTTTGAGAGTGTTGTTTTCCCCAGTTAGGACCCTTGGAGGTGTGGGGGTAGGGAGGCACAGAATCCTGGGAGTCAGGCAAGTGGCAAAAGCAGAACTCATTTATTTTAGAAAATAGGCAAACTTTTATACCCACTTCCCAGCATCCCATTGGTCAATGACTCAGATGTCCTGAGAACATCATTGTTGAAAACAACTCCTTGGAGAAGAAAGAGAAAGAGAAGCCCATGAGCTTAAAATCACAGCATTGTATAGGTTTTAACAAGTAGGGCAGAGGAGTCACCTGTCAAAAGTATGAAAGACTTAATGTTTAGAGAGACACTAGCCTCCTGCAGCAGGTGCACTCAGGCATGCCTATACGTCTTTTGCTTTGAGGACTTTCACACAACTCTGCCAGCCATGATAAGCATCACTGTACCTCCAGCTCATTATCTTGATGTTGTACCCAACAGTGCCAGGTAGGAGAAGCCAGAGCCTGAGGTGTGTACAAACCTTCAGTGCGAGAACAATCCAAGTACAAATCTCTTCAGAAAGGTGACACCGTCACAATCCAATCCATCTATACAAATAAAGATGGCTTCAGGACATGTACTTGAAATAGGTAGATTCAGAGCCACCACTACAGAATCTCTGTCTCACTACCTTAATATGAAAACCATGAGCAGTGATGTCAACATATCACACTATAATATATTCACAAGATCATTTAATGTCTCCCACTTCTTATCCAGCATTCATAGGGTGGAGGGATGGGATGGGGGTGGGGGATAGTTTTATGACAGAGTGCCAAAAAAGTACAACTTGGTTTATGGTGATCCAAGCTACATTTTTCTAGATATAAAAGAGGGACTTTCTAAAATGCAAAATTCTAGATGTCAAACCGAAAAAAGTCTGGAGTGAACAGGTAACTGCCCACCCTGGATGATCTTGGGGAATCTGGCTGTTCGAGCTTAGCACTAGATGGTTCCTGTAATGTAACATGGGTGTCTAGCTCACTAGAACCTCTCCTGAGAGGGTTAAACTGAGCAACACACTTGCCACATACAGCCCCTTTTCTTGGAATCTACTGAAGAAAGTGCATAGGATGACATTTGAAAAGGGAGTGTCCTAGTCTGGGCCCCACCTGGTACATTTCTTTGGCCATAACTGTGAGTCCTCTCTTCCACCTGGGTTCTGGGGATCAAGATCAGGCTGTCAAGACTGGCAGAAAGTGACTTTACCAACTGATTCATCTCACAAACCCTGGTCTTAGTTTTGAATCCCCTTCAATGTCGAAAGCTCTAATAGATTGCTGATGATAGGTTTAGATTTGAAAGACTAAACAATATTTTTTATGAAACTTAAGTTCTCTTTTTGAAGAGGGAGAATGTCTTAGTTTTAACACCTATTAGCCAACAGGGCAGAGAGAAGCCATAATGGGTAACAAATGAACAATGGAGCCTAGATAATTCACATGCTGTGGATTGCCATGAAAACACAATCTCTTTCGTCTGTAGTTCATCTCAAGGCCATCTCCAAAGCTAAATGTCAGCATAAGGACTATGCTGGCCAGTCTAGACCTGGGCAGTGTTCTTACATTTGCACGCTAGTCGTAAGATCAAGATTCAGTTCCCAGCTCACTTGTATTTGATGTTTGTAGAAGGCATACCAGGGTCAATGGTATAACCAGTTAAACCATAGCTGGAGAAGTGAAGTATTTATTAATTTAACCTTTTCCCATGACCTGGAATAATTAAAACTCTTCCTGGTTTGTCTCAAAATGAAACAAATCTCTCAGCCTTTATTTTTTTATCAGTTCAGAGTTGTTTCCTTTCTTTTGTGGCATCTTCCAGTTTTGTTCTAGAGCAAATCCTGTATGCCCTTTGCTGGTTATCATTCGTGGACTGACTTTCCAGGCAGTTCTATGAGTGTGTCCTGAAGGATTTGCAATTCTGCTGGAGCACAGGCTTCCACTGATAGCCAGTGCTCTGTTTCCATGCATCCCTGCTCTCGGGCGATGAGGAGGTCCCATGGGAGAGCCTTATTATTGCTGTTTCTGAATCTGCAGGCGCCTGTGTGACCCAGCCACCTTCTGTTCAAGACTTGGATTTTTGTTTTTATATATTAGCACATATGCTTAGAAACAAATATATTATGTTAATAAAAATGTAATAATGTTTACTAGAGAAATAAAAATATTTTCATGAAAATGTAATAACAATAAATAATGAGTAATTCCAAAAGAAATGAGGTGACTCTACACAAGTGACCCACATAATATATAACTAAAGATATAACTAGATTTAAAACTGTGCTCCTCAGTGATTTCACTATTGAGCAAAGCCCATCTCTTTGGATGAATACTAGGCTCAGGCCCTGTGATGGCAGAATCTACACTCTCAACTACCTTGGCTTATATCACAGTGAATAATGGGCAGACAGAGACCAGACATTATCCATAAACATTACCTGGATAAGCCAATGCTATCAGAGGAGAAACAACTGAACCTCAGCGACTCTACTCTGGAAGGCATCCTGGTAAGAATATTGCAAAGCTCTCTCTCAAGCTCGCTTTGTCTATTTGACCATGGGACTTTAAAAAAAACAAAAACAAAAACAAAAAAACTTGTTCAATCAGCTAAAGTCCTAATTTTTATTTTTATTTTTTTTTCCATTTTTTATTAGGTATTTAACTCATTTACATTTCCAATGCTATACCAAACGTCCCCCATATCCACCCACCCCCACTCCCCTACCCACCCACTCCCCCTTTTTGGCCCTGGTGTTCCCCTGTACTGGGGCATATAAAGTTTGCAAGTCCAATGGGCCTCTCTTTAAGTCCTAATTTTTAATCAACTTCTTTTATTATGTTTTTGCCCTTTGAGACCAGTTATAGGAATTAGATGTTCCCCGATTATTAAAAAATAAATTGTCTTTCTCTACCCCTAGTCTATACTTTTTTAACTTGCATTTAATTCATGAGCTGTCTATTTTTATTTATTACACCTCTCAAAAATAACTCTCTGGTTCTTGATCCCATTGGATGGTGACACTGCTTTTGGTGGTTGTAAAGGGGGGAAAAGTGTAATGAAGCTGGCGTCACAGCACTGCAGTCTGTTACAGAGCACTGGGCCAGATGCACGCCAGCTTGAGCTCTCTGTAAAATGGAATCATCTGAAAAATATAAATAAATGTGAATCTAAAATTGATGATGATGATGATGATGATGATAGACACTGCCTTGGTCTATTCGGAATACTGTGATAATTTTATCAAAGTTCAACAAAATAATTACACAGTTTGTTACTTGGCTTAGCATGTTACTATAGAATTGGTATCATGACAGTTTCATAGAAGGTATTTTGAGCATTTTCAGCCTATCACCTTGCATTGTCCCCTTCATGTCCACTGATACACTGTGTATTACCAAGTAGCCCACCTGTCTCTTCTTGTCTGTTTAAAAGGCCCCCAATGAGTCTGAGGAGAGTTGCCTACAGGAGCATGAGTGGGGGTATTTACAGGATCACAGACAACTTGCCAGTGGCTGTATTACTGGAAAGAAAAAAAATGTCTCTTCCCCTGCAGCTACCATTAACTGCCTATATATACCCCAGGAGAGGTGGGGCCTCTTGAGCCCCTGCCCTATCTCCATGACAGAATTCTAATAGGCCCAACCTCATGCAGAACTTGTGCATGATATTGAAGCTGTTACAAGTTCCAGAGTACAGTGGCCACATCAGCAGCACACCCCCCTTGCTTTCAGCTTATAATTTACAATTGTACATCTACAATGTAATATAAGTTACTTTCTGAGCCTTGGGTATCTCTAGCTGCTTGAGAGGGACCTCAAACATACTTTTTTTTTTTTTTTTTTTTTTTTACTGTAACTGCTTTTGCTTGTATAGCTTTTTTTTTTTCTTTTAAGAGTGTTGAATCTAACTAGTGTAGGAGTCAAGGAAAATGCAAGTCTCTGCCCACTAACCAGAGAACTTGTTTTGTTCTTGAATAGCTCACAAATGGCTTGCTGTTGTGCTTAAGTAGGTTAATCTATAACTATGATTTTAAAATATAATTTATGAATATCAATTTGCAAACATAAATACTATAACCCTAAAAAGTTTGTCAATTCAAGGGCAGGAAAAAATATATAAGACTTTTACAAGGTAGAATTCTATGGTTAAATTTGAAATTAAGAAGAAAAGTATCAAAGAAAGTTTCTTAAAGCATTATTCTGTAAAATACATGTTTGGTAAGTCAAACATTGGAGAAATATGATAAGTCTTGCAACGTGTAGAAAGTGGTTTTTCTAAAAATCAGTGGTCACCAAGAATCAGTAAAAGTCATGGCTTTAAGTTTTGGTAGACCAAGCGCCCCACCCAGTAGATCCAACATCAGAGTAGATAGGAAGCAAATGTTTGCCCCCACCACATACAGTGAAGGCACCAAGCCTGGAAGACACAGAAACATTTGTTGTCAGCCTAAACAGTAAGCAAGGAGAACCTGGTAGTCACCATCAAAAGGAATGGGACGTGGGGATTTGATTTAAAATGTTTTCAACACGGATAAAACTGATCTTTCCTAAAAATTCCCCCGTAAGAAAGATTAGGAGACATTTTCTGGCTAAAAGCTTTGATGGAGAGGTCATAAGCTTGCTCCATGGTCATAATCTTAAAGTCCTCTTAGCTGTTTATAGTTTAGATATTAAAGAAGTATCAACAGACTTTGCCATCCTCAGTCTTTGTTCTGTGAGTAAAAGTTATATGAAAAAACATGTGTTTGTTTGTTTGTTTGTTTGTTTGTTTATTAGTTGCCCATTACCAGTCACCTTTCCCCTTTCTCTCATTAATCCCAGTATCTAGTCAGCTGACTACCAGAGTTTTGGGGTACATTCTTTGCAGACAGCAGTTGTTCCACATGGTACTTGAAAATGCAACTTATATAGTTAACTGGGCTACCTCCCCACTCTACTCTCCTGCCTTATGTTCCCTCTGCCATGCTCCTTGCATGTGACAGTTCCAGAAACTTCATCCTTTCTGCTGTCACTCTTTAAGGGTAGTTTCTGACAGCACACACCATCCCTGCTTTCAAGCCCTCACACACACCGTGGTCCTCTGCTTATGGGACTCATCTCCTCTGCATGGAAAGTTAATATCGAGTTCCCTGCTCACTCTCAGCAGCTGCCACTTTTTCTCAGGGAACAGTTCACAGTTTCACTCTGTATGTTTTTGGTGATAACCTGATAGCCATCTCTTCTCCCACAAGGTTACAATTTTTCTATCAACGAGGACCATATCCTTGTATTTTAATAACTGTGTTCCTACACCTGTTTTGATGCGTGGGTTGTAACAGAAGCATAATAAATACTCTTTAACAAATTTAATGCTACTAGAATGCACTCCTGTTTCCTTTAGATAAGGCTGTTCTGTCAAGTATCTGTTTAAAGACAAACAACTACTTGTCTCTGTTGTGATAGCCATATCTGACGGCCACTTAATAAATTTCCAGGTGACAGGCATATACAAAACTATACATGCTAATGGACTAGAAAGATTTTCTAGTAATGGAATTCTCAGACAGACTATGAGAGACATTACGAAGAAAATGGGAAAAAAAAAACAAAATCATTTTGCTCATATTATAGCGTATTGGTATTATCAGCATCAAGGGTTACATCTGGTGAAGGGCAAATTCTACTAATATATAAACAGTACAGAAGCAATAGAAACATATTTTCTGGCTTTTAGTAATGCCATCATTATTATAAGTACTGTAAAGAGACTGTCAAATGTTCCTTTTTTATATTAAAAATTTAGGAATTTTTTTCTGATCTGCTTTTTCCCTAAAATGTCTTGTTCTTCTCTGAGGAAGAAACAACATTCGTTGAAATAAGTTACAGGTCCTTGTTTTAATATACATTCTACACATTAAACTATGTTAGATTGGTGATACTTTGAGTATACAGTCTATAGGCAATCGCTCATGAATACCTCACAGATGATCCTCAAGTTTCCCACAAATACTTGGTAAACTAGATTAACAAGTTAACAGAAGGTGGGTAGGTGGGTGAATAGTTAAGAGCACTTGCTACTATTACAAAGGACTCAAGTTTGATTCTTAGCATCTATGTCAAAACAATTCACAACTACTTGCAACTGCACATACAGAGGGATCTGACACCCTCTTCAGGCCTCCACTGGTACTGCACTTATGTGCACATACCCATAAACACACTTATGTACATATAATTAAAAATAAAAATTTTAAAATAAAATAAACATCTGAGAGCTGGAGGCACAGTTCATTGGCAGTGTGCTTTATTCTACAGTAAGAGCAGGAGTTTCAGACCCATGATGGTCAGTCTAAGACCAATGACAGTAGCTTACTTGCACATACATATATAAACATGATTAGCCAAAACCTGCAATTTTGAGATGAGTCTTCCTGATGAGAAAAGGGCCTCTTGACCTGAGCATCTTGTGTCAGAGGCTACTAAAGGTAGGCATTGCTCTTTCAAGGAGGACCCTGACATCCATGTCAGTTCATCAATTAAACAGCCAACATTCATTTCATTGTTTAATTATGGGGAACACATAAATGCAGGGGTCTGCAGGGGCCAAAAAAAGCATGTGAATCCCTGTGACTGGAGTTATAAGTATTTATAAACAATTGATGCGGTGTTAAGAATCAAACGTGGCTCCTCTGTAAGAACAGCGTGTGCTCTCAACTGCTGAGCCATTCTTCAGCCACATTTATTTTTAAATTATATTTGAGGGCATCTTGACTGATAAGTTTGGAAATTTCTAGGTCATATCTCACCACCGGCATTTAGTTGTATGGAGCTCTGAGCTGCTAATACAACCAAAATACGACTTTTTAAATACTCAGACCAGTGTGTTTATGGTTCATGTCGAATTCTCTGGAAAAACTAAAGTTGAAGGAGTAGCTTAGAGACCTAAGGGAATCTCCACCTTTTGTCAGAAACCAGTGGCTTTTGGTTCCAGAGTAGCAAGAAAAGGTTAAATTGGCAAAAATCCAGTTGGCTCCACTAGCCAATGACATACACCTTTCGCTGTCTTCCTTAGGAACCTCAGTACCTACAGCCCTTGGCAACCCTTCTCTTGGTAAAGCCTATAAATATTACCATCACACTGTCTTTTTTGGCTCCCAGTAGACTGTTAACTTGGGTCCCTAGTAAATGGGGGATGGCAAAGTAGACTGTGCAGGGCTTGAATTCACTAAGTCAACAACTTTCATGCAGTGCAAATAGGAGGAAAGTATAAAGAAAGAAGGATAGGATGTACAGGAGAAAAACACCCGTCCACAATGGTACAAGCACCACATGAAATCCACAACATCCAGTTGAAGAGGATGCCAGGCTGTTATAAATGTAGTTGGTCTTATACTTTGAGCATGACCAATTGGAGTAAATCCCCAGTCATCATCAAATGAAGGTGAATGTGAGCAGAGAGATTGGAACAGGAGAAGACTGGTCTCTTCCTCACAGATGCTGGTGTGGGTCAGTGACTTTACCCCTCTCCACAGAAACAGGTAGGAACCAAAAGTAAGGGTCCAACATCTTTATAGTGATGATACTGTTCTAACACGCAAACTCATGAATGGGGCTGCCCAGCTGCCCAGGGTTCTGCTGAGATAACAGTTTTGTGCACTGGGTGAATGTTTTCTTTGTAGTATTCTATTGTTAATTCTGTACCAGCTGAAAGCTAAGTACTCTTCAGACTTTGTTATTATTATTCTTATGGTTCATCACCTGTGCCAGTATTTTGTAAAGAAAGTCTGGCAATGCGGTTCATATTACAAGGTGTAAGATTACTATGATTGCACATAGTATAATGACATATAGACCCATTATAGGCAGGAATTCGACAAAAATCACCATTCACTGCAATTTTCTTGAATAGAGAAAACGTTCCATGCCTACAATAGGGAATCGTGTATATTGAATTCTCTTTCCATACCCACTACTTAGCAAACTTCTCCTTAACACTTAGTGTATATTTGTTAAATGTGACTCCTATACTATATCTCTTCATTCTAAACTCATGGAATCAAATGTGTCTTAAGATGAATCTGGAAGGATATATAGTATAACCCCTCTTTAACTATAATACTTTAAATCCATAGCTTTAGTTTATTCTTGGAGAATTTCCTATATGTATACACTGCATTTCTGTGGTTTCTGCCTGACTTTTCACCATCCACTTCTCCCAGGCCCCTTCATATCACTTCCCCACACTCATGTCTTCTTTTTAAAAAGCCATTGGGTCCATTAGTGATGCCCATACGCATGATGGGAATATGGACAGCACCAGGGTACACATTGCTTAAGAAGACAGACTCTCCCCCTCAGTACCCATCTTCTAATGTGCAGCTTTGTTTCTCAGGTAGTTATGCCAAGTATTTCCATAATGCACAGATCTACATTTTTCACTTTTTAATCCACAAATTGTACCATGAGTCAGTGACTCTTGGAAGATAAAGGGGATTCTATTAAAGTTTCTGGGTTTATTATCATCTACCAAATATTAAATTACATACTTTTTTAAAATTATGCCTTGTTGAGTTTAGAAAGGTTCATGGCCCCATCACCACACACATACTCTCTAATCTGTATTCTCATCTCATAGTCATTCCTATAACTATTAGACAACAACATATGAGCTAGGAGCAAGGCTTAAAATATTTAAGGCCTGTATCATGAAGTTCTTGATGACCAAGACAAAATTCTAATAACTTATATCCCTGTGAGACCAAAAAGAAAAAAAATGGCTTGCAAAGCAGTATCACAAAAATCCAACATTGAAAAACAAATTTAATATTTAAAAAAACAGTAGTTTAAAAACACAAATGAGGTATAAGTATTAGTAGTAATATTTTTTGGATGGAGATATCAGACCAAAAATAGAGGTTTAGGTTTGTCACCCAGTTATGATTTCCACAGTTTTCTGTGGCGCACAAAGATGAATACACAGTTATAACTTCCACAATGCTCTGTGGAAGGCAGAGGTGTTTGCAGGAGACAACTTACAATTTTATAGATAAGTCACTCATGTCTTCAGCAGCCATCAGGTTAAGACAAAGATAGTTTGGCATTCTTTGTCTTGTGATCTCCAGTAGCACTGAGATCAACATTCTACTGTCTAAACCTAGAAATCTGCACACATAAAGTGACAATGTTAACACATGTTTTAGGTTGATACCATATACATTATCCTAGTTAGGTTTTATTGCTATGAAGAGACACCGTGACCAGGGCAACTCTTATAAAGGCAAACATTTAATTAGGGCTGGCTTACAGTTTCAGAGGTTTAGCCCATTATCACCATGGTGGGAAACACAGCAGCATGCAGGCAGATTTGATGCTGGAGGAGCCAAGGGTTCTATTTCTTGATCCGAAGGTAACCAGGAGGAGACTATGTTCCACACTGGGCAAAGCTTGAGCATAGGAGACCTCAAAGTCCACCTCCACAGTGACACACTTCCTCTGGCAAGTCCACACCTCCTCCACCAAGCCTCCCACCAATAGTGCCACTCCCTATGGGCCAAGCATTTAAATTCATGAGTCTATGAGTCCTATTCAAAACACCACATATATCAAGGAAGTTGATTCTGGCTGTTGAACTCTTGTGTCATACCATTCCTGGGAATACATGAAGAGATATCCACTCACTTCAATTAGGGAACTGATGATAGGTCAAAGTAATGATAATACCAAAGTCCAATTGGTGAATCAATGTGTTTTACAGTATTATATGTGGAGGGTTACTTATAGAAGTAGAAATGTCTCAAAGTCAGCTTCATCACTAAAGCCCACTTCAGCCTGGATCAGAAAGCTGGAAACCTGAGACACACTGTACAACTTGCAGAAAATACCTCAGACTGGAGAGTGTTGCTTTTAAGTGCCTTGGCTGGTCTGAGTCTCTTCTGGCCAGCTCAGTTTGTCTGAGAGTGCCTCTCACTAGTCCTTACTGCTTCTAAAAGCTTGGGGAGAGAGGATCCTAGTGTAGCTCATTAGTTTGGGGACTTCCTGGAGATATTTGAATTGTTTACTTCCTAAGTTTTAAGGTGCTTCCATGCAACATGGAATGCTCACTATCCTGTGACTTAATCCACTTTCCTCAAAGATGGAAAGTTCTACCTTGGAGGAAATTACTACATGGAAGTTCATTGCTGTTTTTACTGCCCAGGCTGCTGCTCCTGGCAGTGTATTTAGTATAATTTTCTTTCTGTTGCATGTTCTAAACTCCCCGAAGAGTGAGTTTCACCACCGGATTTCTGAGTTCGAGGCCAGCCTGGTCTACAGAGTGAGTTCCAGGACAGTCAGGGCTACACAGAGAAACCTTATCTCAAACAAAACCAAAAATAAATAAATAAATAAATAAATAAATAAATAAATAAATAAATAAATAATTTCTACCAACACTAGATTACTACTAATGGTAATAGATACTTTCTGGAAATGGGAGACGCACTGTTTGTCCAAAATCAGTCAATGGTGGTCCATGAAATTATTCTTTTAAAATGCCTGAAAATATAGAAATAAGTAATTTTAAGCCTTTATACATAAAAAAATAGCTGGAGTATCTTATACTCTGGGAAAGACTGCATTAAGCCTTATACATCAATATAAGAAAATATATATTCAAGTATATACACACACACACACACATATATATATTCAAGTAAAAATCAGGTAGTACATGATAAATTCTTTTTTTTTTTTCAAGACAGGGTTTCTCTGTGTAGCCCTGGCTGTCCTGGAACTCACTTTGTAGACCAGGCTGACCTCAAACTCAGAAATCCACCTGCCTCTGCCTCCCAAGTGCTGGAATTAAAGGTGTGTGCCACCACGCCCGGCTACAAGATGCATTCTTTTATAACTATGGCTTCTACATGTTTTGATTCAACTGAGGGCAAATTGAATATATTATAGAAAAATATATATCAACCACTGACAGAGCATTTACATTGTATTCGGCACTGTAACAAACCTAGAGGTTCTTTACAATGAGTAGGTGATGTGCATTGAGCCTCTACCATCCTGTGCTCTTTGATATAAAAGATTTGAGAATCCACATGTTCTGTTATCTGACAGATTTGTGGAACAATCCTGGAACAGGAGTCTGTACAGTGGGTTCTAGTGTAAGTCACCCCACTGAGAAGTTAACAGAGGACTATAGAGCAACATAGCAGAGTAGCAACCATATGTATTTTTACTTTTGCTTCTCTGTATAGCTTTGTCTATAGCTCTGTTTCCTGGTGATGAACTTGAAAGCTAGCTCTTACTTTTAATTTAAATGTGACATACACAATCTCAGGCATCCTGAATTACTCAACGAAGCTTGCAGAATGTCCCCTCTTTATTATGACATTACAGAGTTATTGCCATGTATACATAGTTATTAGTATATATTCCTTCTCTTCCTGAATTAGTAATGTATAACATCCATTACATTTTATCCTCAAGAGAGCAATTTTTCTATTACAACAGATAAAATTCTATTTCCTTGACTGTATTAAGGCAGTATTTAAACATCCTCTTTCTTTAATACCCCTCCTGTCTGTTTCTCGTCTGATTTGTGGCCTGTGACTCTACAGGAATTAATTATTCTGAATTTTTTCCTTATGCAATGTTTCTTCAAGGACATTGTTTTGTTTATTTAAAAAAAAGCACACCAGTATTCAATTTTTAAAAGTTTTTATTAGATATTTTCTTCATTTAAAATTCAAATGCTATCCCAAAAGTTCCTTATACCCCCCCACCCCCCGCCGCCCTGCTCTCCAACCCACGCACTCCTGCTTCCTGGCCCTGGCATTCCCCTGTATTGGGGGTATATAATCTTTGCAAGACCAAAGGCCTCTCCTCCCAATAATAGCCGATTAGGCCTTCTTCTGCTACATATGCACCTAGAGACAGGAGCTCAGGAGGTACTGGTTAGTTCATATTGCTGTTCCTCCTATAGGGTTGCAGACCCCTTCAGCTCCTTGGGTACTTTCTCTAGCTCCTACACTGGGGGCCCTGTGTTCCATCCAATAGATGACTGTGAACATCCACTTCTGTATTTGCCAGGCACTGGAATAACATCACAAGAGACATGGGTCATGTCAGCAAAATCTTGCTGGCGTAGGCAATAGTGTCTGGGTTTGGTGGTTGATTATGGGATGAGCCCCCTGGTGGGGCAGTCTCTGGATGGTCCATCCTTTTGTCTCAGCTCCAAACTTTGTCTCTGTAACTCCTTCCATGGGTGTTTTGTTCCCCATTCTAAGGAGGGACGAAGTATCCACACTTTGGTCTTCCTTCTTCTTGAGTCTCATGTTTTGCAAATTGTATCTTGGGTATTCTAAGTTTCTGGGCTAATATCCACTTCTCAGTGAGTGCATATCATGTGAGTCCTTTTGTGATTGGGTTACCTCACTCAGGATGATACCCTCCAGGTCCATCCATTTGCCTAAGAATTTCATCAATTCATTGTTTTTAATAGCTGAGTAGTACTCCAATTGTGTAAATGTTCCACATTTTCTGTATCCATTCCTCTGTTGAGGAACATCTGGGTTCTTTCCAGCTTCTGGCTATTATAAATAAGGCTGCTATGAACATAGTGGAGCATGTGTTCTTATTACCAGTTGGAACATCTTCTGGATATATGACTAGGAGAGGTATTGCTGGATCCTCCGGTAGTACTATGTCCAATTTTCTGAGGAACTGCCAGACTGATTTCCAGAGTGGTTGTACAAGCTTGCAATCCCACCAGTGATGGAGGAGTGTTCCTCTTTCTCCACATCCCTGCCAGCATCTGTTGTCACCTGAATTTTTGATCTTAGCCATTCTGACTGGTGTGAGGTGGAATCTCAGGGTTGTTTTGATTTGCATTTCCCCAATGATTAAGGATGTTGAACATTTTTTCAGGTGCTTCTCAGCCCATTCGGTATTCCTCAGTTGAGAATTCTTTGTCTAGCTCTGTGCCCCATTTTTTCTTTACTTTTAACAGTGTTCTTTAAGGAGGGGGTAAACCATTGTGTTTTCAACTCTATCAAGCCAAGTGCTGGGATCTATACTAAATGGCATACTGACCCTTGTGTGTATATAGAACAATTTAAAGAAAGTTTGTTTTGTTTTTGTTTTTTTTTTCTGTTCCAGAAATATCTTTTTTTTTTTTTAATTAGGTATTTTCCTCGTTTACATTTTCAATGCTATCCCAAAGGTTCCCCATACCCACCCCCCAATCCCCTACCCACGCACTCCCCCTTTTTGGCCCTGGCGTTCCCCTGTACTGGGGCATATAAAGTTTGCAAGTCCAATGGGCCTCTCTTTGCAGTGATGGCCGACTAGACCATCTTTTGATACATATGCAGCTAGAGACAAGAGCTCTGGGGTACTAGTTAGTTCATATTGTTGTTCCACCTATAGGGTTGCAGTTCCCTTTAGCTCCTTGGGTAATTTCTCTAGCTCCTCCATTGGGGGCCCTGTGGAGACAGATTCTTTGAATTCTTTTCCCTTTTGATCTTTCTCAACCCAAGTAAGGATAGCCCACATCTCATGAATGGCTTTGAATAATTGAGTTTTTAAGAAATTCAATGAAGAAGAGTAACTGTTAGACTCCTAAATAATCCATGTTTAATAGTAGTGTCAGCAAATGGTGATGTTAACTGAGAGGATATTCCAAGAGGGGCATGAAAGCTACAGGTACAAAGTTCGACACTTGAACTCTTGTTCTCTGCAAGTAGTGAGCAATTCTCGTGTGAAGGATCAGACTTTGCTCGCACATGGGAATAAAATTACATAGAGGATTCTATGCTTATCACCCGTGGCCTATTTGCTAAATTTAAGGGTTGTGATGAAAGCGAGGGACTCCCATAGGGTATCACGTTTATATGCTACAGAAAAAAGGAAATGACATCTCTCTTGAGGGAAAAAACTGCCTTAAAACACAGTTTGTCTCTGCATAAGATATTTACCAAATTTAGAAGCACAAATGGAAGGACAGATAGCAGAGATCAAAACTTACAAACACTAACAGTGGATTCCATAAAAAAAATAAAATAAAAGTCACATAAAAGCAGAGACTATTGATCTCTTAGTTAGAGGCCTGGGACCTGGCTGAACAACAGGGAAGGAATAAATGCTTAATAAAAACAACCATTCAGGCCATGACCCATCTCAATCCACAGCTGAGAAAATTAATAAGCACTCCCTTTATGCATGTCTTTGACCTAGGATTCTTCTCTTTTTTTTCTATTCCTATCATTCTGAGATTTGGTCTTTTCATGGTGTCCCAGATTTTCTGGATGTTTTGTGTCAGGAGTTTTGTAGATTTAACATTTCTTTGTCTGATGTATTCATTCCTTCTCTCATGTCTTCAAAGCCTGAAGTTTGCTCTTCCATCTCTTGCATTCTGATGTTGAAGCTTGCCTTTGTATTTCCTGTTCAAATCCCTAAAGTTTTCATTCCTAGCCTTCCCCTAGTTTGGGTTTTCTTTATTGATTCTATTTCCATTTTTTTGGTCTTGAATGTTTTATTTATTTCCTTCCACTGTTTGTATTTTCCTGGGTTTCTCTAAGGTGTTTATTCATTTCCTCTGGAAGGGCCTCTATCATATTCCTAAGGCTGTTTTAAGATCCTTTTCTTGTGCTTCAGCTATGTTAGAATACTCAGGGCCTGATATGGCAGTGTGGCTGGGTTCTAATAGAGACATATCGTTCTGACCTGGATGTTATAGTGTTTTTACGCTGGTATCTAAGCTAAGCTTCAGATGATTATAGGTGTAGGTGCTGAAATCTGATTTTATCTTTGTTAGGTGAGTGTTTTGTTCCTTAGTTCTGTTTCCTCTCTGGATTTTAGGAGAGTGTAATGTCTGTGTGTTACCCGGTAAAATGATTTTCTGTAGACCTGAAAGGTGTGGCCACTGGGGGTTCCAGGTAAAATGTGTTTCTGGGTATTGAGAGCTGACACTTGTTATTTGTGGACTCTGCAGTTTAAATTGCCTTTAGTGGAATGTGATGGAGAACATGAATTCTGATATACACAGTTGATAAACTGTCTTTAGCCAGGGTAAATAAAACCAAGTGTTATAACACTGAAACTTTTTCTTGGATCTATAGCACTTTTGTAAATTCTAGAACCAAACTGACTTCTAAGTTTTATATCATATAACATAACTTTCTTAAGACAAATAATTTGTATCATGATTTTATAAGTGGAAGCAAACAGCCTCCAATATGAAGAATGTGTAACTATGGCTTATAGTAAATAAGAAACACAGCTTAAGACTTTTGAATTTCATGGCAATTTTGTTTATGTGGTTAAGAATATATATACTATGGGTATTACTCTACATACATTGTGTCATAATTACACATGCAATATTGCAAATATAGTCTTTTCTGAGACTGACCTTTCAAATTGAACCAAACTTCTAAATATCTTTTAAATCCCTCTGCTTCTGTTATCACCGATTCTCTTTCCTGTCTTATGTTTCCGTCCTAGTCTCCAAAGCAAGATGCCTACACTAAACCTTTCCCCATGACAAGATATTCTATCTACAATAGCCAGAATAAGGTCATTCAAATCCAGCTACTACTCAAAAATTGTCCCATCATGTCTCCATAATTTAGATTTTAAGAATGATGGATTTCTGGTTTCTGTACTGTTTTCATCTGTCTCTACCACCAGTCATCTATTGTGAAAACCTCCTCTGGTCAACATAGTCTTCCCCCTTCTGCCTTTACAAGGTTAACTCTGCTCATCCATTCAGCATGAATCAGCACCTAATCGAGGACAAGGTGTGTTGAGTAACAGCCATGCCAACAGAATACATATAGTTCTCAATAGGATAAACAATTTCCTACAAAACCCAAGAGCTATGTTCTTTGAAAAGGTTATCAACCCATCCTTACTATACTTCAGTGTTACACATCCCTTCTAGTGGAAGTGGTTTGCTCCCATGTATAAAACCCTAGTATACCCTATTTTTTTCTTGGTAAAATTATGTGGTGTGGTAGAATAATTAAATCCATTGCTGATGCCCTAGACAATGGTTCCTTTTCTTTCAGTTAAGGTCTCGCAGCCCCCATGTGAGTCTCCTTCACCCTACCAGTCAGCTACTATGCTGTTCAGTTTTAACTGTCACAGTGGCACAACCTAAAATCATCTGGGAAGACAGTCTCCATGAAGAATTGTCTAGATCAGGGTGGCCCAAGTTATGCTTGTCAAGGATTGTCTTGATTGTTTTTAGGTATATAAAAATACCCTGAATGTGGGCTGCACCATTTTATGCATTGGGCCCTGAACTGGGCAGGAGTGAATGCAGGTAGCTAAGCAGAAGCAGTGAGTGAGCAAGGGTGCATTGATTCTCTCACTGCTCTTGACCGCTGACACGCTGTGCCTAACTTCTGGAGTTTCTGCCTTGGTTTCCCCTCGATGATGGATTGGAACCTGTAATTGCAAGTTGGATAGATCCTCTCCTCCCACCTATAGTCACAGTATTGGAAATGAAGGTAATACAGCTGTTTTACATGTTATTGACCTCAGACTTTAATAGACATCTTCTCTCTACCAAGTGATAAGCCCTACTGGAATCTAGACTGTTTTAATTTACCATTGGTTCCCCATGACCCATCAGAAAGTATTTAGCATTTAGAACATATAAAATTATGCCATCATCTACATTAAACTAAATATAAACTCATGTCAAAGATAAATTCAACAGCATAAAAATTGATTTTGTTTTAGACAAACATAAGGTTTAATAAACATTCAATTATGAATATATAAATACTGAAAAATATACTTTTGTTGACATTACATAGTAGAAATTTACAATAAAAATTACATAAAATGGAATTACAATATTACAGTCAAACATGCAATTTTAATTCAAAGAATTAAATAAGAAGTTCTTATAATGATACTAAGAACACCAAACTTCATTTATTTTGAATTCCTATACAAGTGGAATTATGATGAACAATTTTCAAACATTATCTCATTTAGTCCTCATAAGCTCAGCACAGAATGGGATTCAAAACAAGATTGCCTGACCCCAGAGAAAATTGCTGTGTCAATTCCATGTACACAACTTTGGTCGTCATTTTCTGAGCACCTGCTATGTCTAGACACTCTGCAAAGTACTTATGTGCATGCTCTCACGCTACTCTCACAGACAGTATTCTTAGTAGAAACTTTCTTTGGATAATTGCATTGTCAGAAATTTAAAACTGATGAGTCAACACAAAGAAAAGTGACCGATGCTCCTATGACATCTTTTCCGAATGATCTCTCCCCTCCCCCAGCCTGTCTGGAAAAAGCTGATGCTTGCTTTTTCACTGTCACATATCCTAAATTCTATAGTCACATTGTGAATTCATATATAAGACCATTCTGGTTAAAGCTGTATCAAATGTGAAATCTGATGTTGCTTGGACTTGAGCATATGATAGCCAAAAGGTCACTCATTATCAAACAGTGGAGATGTCTACACCCCAAATAATTAAATACCTGCTCACAAGAAACTGTAAGCAGGTCATGTTATCAGCCTCACAGACAATTGTCTGAGCCCAGAGTCAGACGTATAGAAAAGGACTAGGAGATCCATCCTCTTAATCAGGACATAAATACTCCCAGGGCACACAGGGAAAAGGATGTTGGAGGATGGGGGTGTTCAGCTTGCCTGTTCAGAGTCTATTTAGGATATTCATATAAGTTGAGTTTCTTGATGTTTACCATTTTTAAAAATTCAATTTACGTTAATAGCACTTTCCAGAAAAGCCACTTCTCCACAGCACCAGCTGCTCACTAGATCTTTAAAATCCATTAGGAAAATGAGGTTCATGCTAGTAACTACTTCTCTGGAAGTGATGGAAACTGTCAGTGTCTTGGGATGTGTAGCTGTGTCTGCCAAGGCAAAGAGATGCTTTAAACCATCTTGTAGATACTTCAGGTAAACGGGTAAGGTAATTGGATTCGGCACTGATTCTCCTTTGAATCAATAGTTTTACCTTTAATGAGTCATTGTTGGGAAACTTTTTAGGGCCAAGTTCAACCAAGTATTCATGATGGAGGGAAACTCCTCAAACCCGACAGCATTTTGGCATCCTTATTTTTCATACTCTATGATACCTATTTCAGTAAAATTCCAATGGCCTGCAAGGATAGAATTAATTTAAATAATTTGGGAAAATAGAAAAACATTATGTAACATTCCAGGTAGATAATCCTATTTTAGATAATGCTTTGGCATTTCTAAGAAGGCTTCAGGGGCTGAAATGCTTCTGCAGCGTTGTCAAATGATGCTGTGCCTTCCATGCAGAGTGGGTGTACAGCCTAGAGAGGAAGGTCAGGCTTCCCAGTGTCCTGGTCCTTCAGGTGGCTAGACCCTGAACTTACTAAAATACTCTTGACCCCATAGCTGTAGCAATGAAGCACATTTACATTCCTGTAACCAGTAATCAGCAAGGCCAAGACTGAAATCATAGTCACTGAGTTGAAAGATATTATTCAAGAAAAAAATATATTTAATAAAATGGGTAATCTATACATACGATAAAAAATTTTATTGGATATTTTATTTATTTACATTTCAAATGTTACCCCCTTTCCCTGTTTTCCCTCTGCAAAACCCTTATCCCATCCCCCTCCCCTGT
Organism: Mus musculus; assembly: GCF_000001635.26. Taxonomy (NCBI): domain Eukaryota; kingdom Metazoa; phylum Chordata; class Mammalia; order Rodentia; family Muridae; genus Mus; species Mus musculus. The sequence goes on along the minus strand of NC_000075.6, from coordinate 73,779,618 downwards.
TTCTATAAGGGTGCTCCCCCCCCACTTGCCTCACCACCCTAGCATCCCCCTGCACTGGGTCATCAAGCCTTCACAGGACCAAGAGCCTCCCCTTCCACAGATGCTAGATAAGGCCATCCTCTGCTACATATGCAGCTGGAGCCATGGGTCCCTCCATGTGTACTATTGGGTTGGTGATTTAATCCCTGGGAACTCTGGTAGGGTCTAGTTGGTTTATATTGTTGTTCTTCCTATGGGGTTGCCAATCCCTTCAGCTCCTTCAGTCCTTCCCCTAACTCCTCCATTGGGGTCCCTGTGCTCAGTCCAATGGTTGGCAGCAAGCATCCACATCTGTATTGGTAAAAAATTTATATGTGAAAAGAGTATGTAATAACTTGGATCTAGCAACTACAGATTCAACCTGCCCTGTAATGAAAAATATCATGAAAGAAAATTAACTGTAGTGAAATGGATTTTGTCTAGTCATTAAAATTAAGCAATAGGGCCAGGCAGTGATGATGTACATACATCATTAATCCCAACACTCAGAAGGCAGAAGTAGGCAGATATCTGTGTTCGAAGCCAGCCTGGTATACAAATTGAGTTCCAGGATGGTCAGGGCTGTTACACAGAGAAACCCTGTCTTAAAATGCCAAAACAAACAAACAAATCTAAGCAATAGGGGCTAGAGTGATACCTCAGTGGTTAAGAGCACTGTCTGCTCTTCTAGAGGACCTAGGTTCAATCCCCAACACCCACATGGTGGCTCACAGAGTTCTGTACCTCTAGTCCCTGGGAATCCAATGCCCTCACCCTCTTTTGTTTTCTCGGATCACTGCATGCATTTGGTACACAGATATACATGCAGGTAAAACACTCATGCACACAAAATAATAAAATAACTAAAAGTATTAAGCAATGTAAACAAAATTTAAATATAATTTAGGCTGTTTGGGGTATTATCAGTAACCTAGAGATAATTGAAAGTATACAAGAGAAAACACATAGCTTTTTAAATTTTTATTTATTTATTTATTTATTTGCAAATACTAAACCATTCTTAGACATTGCCCTCTATGGATATTGGCAGACACGTGAGTGAGGCAGTAGAATATAACCTGAGTCAATCTTCCATGAAGATGTCCATAATAAGAACATGGAAGATTGTCTTGGATCCTCTCTACCGTCTCACTCCTGACTACCTGTTCTTTGCTTAGATTCACATAAGAATCTCACTAGTCATACTATGGGTGCTGCAATCACTTTTCTGTTTCCATGCATGCAAAATAACAAATGATGAAATGCCAGAGCATAGACTCTTCCTCCACAAGGACTTTCCCTCAGCACTGTGAGTAACCATCAGTCAGTACAAGTCAAATGCCTGCTATCATTCCCCCTGCTACTGTGTTCCCAGTGCTCTGCTTTTTAATGTAATCACTTATGATTGCCCACTTAGTGTAAATAATCAGTCATACTCATCACCACCACAGTTGAAACACTGAGCATCTGTGTATTGTCTCTTCTACTGTGTAAAGTACTAAGAAATAAGTTTTGAATCGGCAAAAAATGAGGGAGAAGTGAATGGTTTGAGGTTCAAGGTCAGTTGTTATCATCGAAGTCCAGAATTTTCATCTATCTGACAAAAAATCAAAAAAAATCTACCTCAGGTATGGTCAGCCTTGAAAACCCTGTGCTTGGGCACATCATGAGTTGCTTCTCAATGGATATTGGGATGTAGTTCTCACCTACACCCAGCAGGTATGAGTTCTTTACATTGAGGAAACAGTTTTCTTTCTTTTAAAATATCAATTTTTTTTCTCCTTCTTCTCTAAAGTTCACCACTTTCTTAGTCTCTCTTCCTTTTTTCCTCATCCACTTTCTATTCTTGAAGCTTCTACCTATGGTGAGCTTCCTATTCCCTCTGCTACTTTTTAATGCTTCTCTGGTTCTAATCACCAGAACTCTGCACTCATATCCTGGCCCAGAAGTCTGTTTTGCCATTTAAAAACAAACAAACAAACAAAATCCCAGCAAAACAAAGCTATATACAAGTAAATTAAATAAAGAGCCAAGCAACCTGCTATCATCAACCCCATCTTACTAGAAATGGACCAAGGTAAGAGGAGGGTAGACGTTATCCAGCCTTGAGTCTGCTTGTCTTCACTCTTCCTGGCTAGTTTTCCTTCTCCAACATCAGAACTAGCTTCTTCAGTCTTCCAAAGCAGACTAAAGGCAGCAGCTCTCTAGGAATCCCCCATACCTTCAACATTAGGCCAGGACTGCTGAGACCACCAACCTCATTGACTGAGCAAGTATCACGTTCTCAGTCTCTCTCATGTAAGACAGCCAGTGTTGGATTTTCCAAACCATAAAATAAGCCAGTATATTACTCTAGAGAACCATGAACAATATATATTTCTCTTAAGGGAAATCTACTACCATTCTGAAATTTTTCCGTTGCCTATGAAACATTATTTGTGGTACAAATCTTGACTTCAAGATTCTTACCCCCTTTTAAGTCTGTGTTCCAAAAGAATGAATGACTAATGAGTTCCTTACAAAACAAATATTTTCAAATGCATCCATTTAGCAAGGGGCTGTTGACTACATGCACTGTTGAGTGAGTACCTCAAGCCCTGTCACACCCATAAAATATGACAAAATCCTTCAGGACTGGAGAGATGGCTCATCCTTCAAGAATACTGGCTGCTCTTTCAGAGACCAGGTTTGATTCCAAGCACTCACATGGTAGCCTATGGTCATCTATAACTCCAGTCCAAAAAAGTCAATGCTCTCATCTGACCTCGTAGGGAACCAGACATACAAGTAGTACACACACACACACATTATATATATATGATATATATATGCATGTACTCATATACATAAAAATAAAAGTAATCTTAAAAAAGAACCTATCTTCAAAATTATACAAACAAATTTTCTCATAGAAATTGAATTTTATTATATTCAGAAAAACAAATAAATAATCAAGAAATGATCCTGACAATGCTAAAAGCCTTAAAAGACCATCAGACAAGTAGGAAATGCCCAGATGGCTTTCCTGAAGCTTCCTGCTTAGTTCTGAGTCATTTACGCAGGCATCCTTCTCCCTACAGACATGGTTAAATGCTCTGAGTCAGCTATACTCTTATAATTAAGTGCAAAACATTTAGCACATATATGAGTGTGTTTAAAACCATCAATAAACATTAGTCATTTAATGAGACCAAATGAAAAAAAAAAAAAAACAAGTCAAAAGTCCTCAGTAAAATGATAGTAGGATGTGATGGTACAATCCATAATCTAAAGTCTCTATCCATAGATTTGATGGGACTGGCGAGAATGCGCAACCATTAAGGGCACTTACTGCTCTTGCGGAAGACTGAAGCTTATTTCCTGGAACCCACACACTGTCTGCAACTCCAGTGGATCCAGTGCCCTCTTTTAGTCTCTTTGGGCACTGCATTCATGTACACACACACAAACACACACACACACACACACACACATACACACACACATACACACACAAGGGTGAAGATAACCCTTAAATGGAAAAATAGATTTCCCTATTTGCATTCATGCATTGAATGTTCAACGTATCTTCATGTATTTGTAATTTTTTTCATCCCTTCCCATCATTTCTGGTATTACACTTGCAAGGAAGGATGAGTTTCAAACCAGATTCTGGTCCAGTTAGTAATCACTTACTACCATGGAGAAAAGGCCTCATTGCTCATGACAGGAACCAGGTATGCTCTGCAGATTAGTATCTGAATTGCATACCACATGTTTATTAGGAAAGCTGTCATTTGATAATTTAATGATTCTAACACCACTTCTCAAAGATCCTTACCCATGAGACTTAGCGTGGAATTGGAGCATGAGAAATTAGTTTAGAAACTAGTCATGATTTGCCAACTCTTTATAGACACCCAATGTGTTAGTTATTTGTGATTAAAAACACTCTGGCCAAAAGCAACTTGATGACAAAAGGTTTCATTTTGGCTTACAGTTCCAGAAAGATGCAGTCCACCAGGCAGGGAAGGCACAACAACAGCGAGAAATAGCATAGCAGCAGAAACAGGAAGCAAGCTGATCACATTTTGCCCACACATAAGAAGTGGGGTGAAGCGATAAACCCTCAAAGCCCACCCCCTATGATGTACCTCTGCCAACAGGGCTCCACCTCCTAAAGGTTGCCCACAGCCTCTCCAAACAGAACCAAGTATTTGAATACATGAGCCTATGGAGCCTCATTCAAACCACTGTGCCCCATAGACAGTATTAAGTAACCAACTCTGTATGTTTTGGAAATAGAGGGGTTAGGGCGGCATGAGAATGGAGGAAGCCCCTGGTGCTCCAAGGATGGAGCAGGTAATACAGAGGTAATACAGCATGGGGACTGTGAAGTTGCATACGTGCAAGGCCAGTCAAACTCACATGCTTGATCAAAATATACAATGCATCTGTTCCTCGATCTCCGTTCTTTTATATATATATTTTTTTATTACGTATTTTCCTCAATTACATTTCCAATGCTATCCCAAAAGTCCCCCATACCCTCCCCTACCCACCCATTCCCCCTTTTTGGCCCTGGCATTCCCCTGTACTGGGGCATATAAAGTTTGCCTGCGATCTCCGTTCTTTTAACAGATGAACCTCTTTTGTTACCCTTCGGCTTGTACTTCCTTTTCATCAGGACTAGCAGGGCTGTTTTGGTTTTGTAAAGAGTGCAGGATGAGGTTTGGGGGAAGTGAAGCAAAGAGTGCAGATGGCTTCAGAGAGGGCAGTTGGTCAAGGCTGTCCTAATTTTCTTCAAATGCATTAGAGGTGAATTAATTTAAAGTGACCAGTCCAGCTTCTTGTAACTGTGCCTTTTTTGTCCCATTGTGGCCTTCGTGTGTATCTACAGAATTTCCTGTCTCTCATAAGCACATCAGAATAGCCAGTTTTCTTCCTGTAAACCTGATGACTCCAGGAATATTTTTTCTTTGTCTATCAAAAGAGTATGTTTCAATATTTGGGAACTCTTTCCTGTTCTATATTCTTGTTTCCTTAAGCTTAAAAAAATCATCCAGTTAAGTTATGGTTGAGTTTACACAAAATAATTGAAATTCTTGTAGGTCAAACAGGAAGCAGCAATGTGAATACTTCAAGAGGAGCAGTGGGAAAGCTGTGGACTGCCCAGGGGTGTGTCATGATCTTCCAAACCTAGATCTTCAGTTTTAGCTGTTTGCAGGTCAGAGGAGAGAAAAATCTGGGACTTCTAAAAATGAGGCTTTGTTGTAGAGAGCTTGCAGAAAGCACTATGCTAGAACATAGGCTCCTTTTTGCCACAAAGAAAATAAGATACATTTTCGAACCTATCTGCCAAACTGATGTGACCTTGCTATGTCCTTGTCATGGGGATAATAAAAAGCCAGAAGGTTTTTAACTATACCTGAGCACAAACAGAAAATTATTAAATAAAATAGTGCTCAGCACCCACAATGTAGAACCTTATGATTGAGCTAGGTTTATCCAAGGATTGCTAGCTCAACACAAAATATGCTAATCTACACAGGCTGATTAAAGTATGCACATTTAGAAATCACTTAAATAGATTAATATAAATTATTTATTTATAATTAAATAGAAAATAAGTGTTAAACATAAAAGTGAATTTGTGATTTTGGTGAGAAAGTTTTCAGAAAATTCAGTCATCTAAACCTAAAAAGCTTATATAATGAAAATCTAAAGAAGAGATGAAGTCTAGTTGACAAGGAATGAACAAAAGAGTTTGTATCACTACACGAGAATCTTCCAGCTTTGTTTTAAAAATTCTAAGCAATTAAGAATACCAAAGGCCTAAAGTTTTCAAGGATGAAAATTTCCCAGCAGTTTTCTAAAGATTATTAGTAAAAACGAATGATTTGTATGAAGTTGATTTTGAGTTTCTTATGTAGATCATCACATAAATGCAAATAACAAGTATTTTGTTCCTAGAACATGGAAACAGTAATCTTTTGATGCTGCTAAAGTTACTTTTAAAGATAATTAACTCTTGGTATTGTGTGGTTTTTCCCAATCTGAAAATTAAGTGAAATGGCCAGGCTGATGATGATGGTGATGGTGACCATGGTGATGGGAGGCTGATGATGATGGTGATGGAGACTATGGTGATGGGAGGCTGATGATGATGGTGATGGAGACTATGGTGATGGGAGGCTGAGGGTGATGGTGATGATGATCACTGTGATGGGAGCAGGGATGAGGGTAGAAATTGTGATGAGGATAGTGGGGATTGTATTAGTTGCTTTTCTGTTGCTGGGTTAAAACACCATGACCAAACACAACTTAAGAGTTTATTTAGGCCTATAGTTCTAGAGCAGTAAGTGTCCATTATGGTGAGGCACCATGAAGAATGGAATAGAGAGAGTAAATTGAACATAGGGTAAGGCAAAAGTCCCTCCAAGCCCTCTGTGATATATTTCATTAAGCAAGGCTACACCACCTTCATTCTCCAACAACACCAACAACTGAAACCAAGTGCTCAAAACACCCAAGCTTAGGGTATATGTTTTTCATTCAAACCGCCACAATTATGATAATGTTGGTATTAATGGTGGTGATAGTAGTGATGATGATAGTAATGGTAGTAAAAATGGTAGTTGTGATGATGGTATAGTGGTAATGGTTGTGGAGGTAGAGATGGTTTTGATAATGGTGATTATGATGATGACAGTGATGTTGATCACAATGATAATGGTGGTGATCATAAGGTTGGTGGTATTGATGGTGCTCGTGGTAATGATGACATGATGGTGATGATAATGGAGGTCATAATTTTAATGATAGTGATGATGTTGGTAATAATGATGAGGGTAGTGGTGATGGTTGTGGAGGTAGAGATGGTTTTGATTATGATAACAGTGGTGTTGATTATAATGATAATGATGGTGATCATGAGGTTGATGGTATTGATGGTACTGGTGGTAATGATGATGACATGACAGTAATGATAATGATGGTCATAATTGTAATGATAGAGATGATGATGGTAATAATGATGAGGGTGGTGAAGATGGTTGTGGAGGTAGAGATGACTTTGATGGTGATGATGATGATGACAGTGATAATTATGGTGGTGATAGTGGTGATGGTGTTGGCTATGACATGACAGTAAAGATAATGATGGTCATAATTGTAATGATAGTGATGATGATGGTAATAATGATGTGGGTGGTGATGATGGTTGTGGAGGTAGAGATGACTTTGATGATGATGATGATGATGATGATGATGACAGTGATAATTATGGCGGTGATGGTGTTGGCTATGACATGACAGTAAAGATAATGGTGGCCATAATTGTAATGATAGTGATAATGATGGCAATAATAATGATAGTGGTGGTGATGGTTGTAGAGGTAGAGATGATTTTGATGCTGCTGCTGATAACAATGATGATTGTGATGATGATGATGGTATTGGTGATGGTAATGATGATGACATGATGGTAATGATAATGGTGTGGGAGACAATGAGAGGAATGCAAACAATAAAAGGAAAAGACTAGAACTACAACTTTGCATTTTAGCACTCCACAGCTATTCAGATTCATGAGAAAGCTGGGCTAGCTCATTGAAATCATACAGATAACGGGAGTGATTATTAAAGATATATTAAAACTAATATTTTATTGAATTATTTTATTAAGTATCTTTATTTAAAAGGCTTTATGTGTTTCTGCCCTCTTAAAATATTCAAAGAATAATTTATGAATCTTCAAAAAGTGACTCTATAGTCTCTTCATAGTCACCACTATGAAGGAAAGTTAGCATTGTGGTTGTCCAAAGATGAGCTCTGTCATCAGGCTGCCTGGATTAAAACTTTATCTCTGTATTTCATAGCTGTGAGATTTTTATAACAAGATGTTTACTATCTCATTACTTAAGTATGCTAAATAGGAATAGATTTGAGTCATAAATTTCCTCTTTGGACTCAGTGAATGGATTTTATATTGTATGTGTACTAATCCTTACAGTATGATATGGCCTGAAATAACTGTTATTGGACACATTGAAACTCTTCATCCATCTATCATTTAAGTATTTATTGAGTAACCACTATGTGCCTGCTCTTGTTCAAAGCACCTGGTAATAAACTGAAGATGAGTCCTCAATTTGAATAGAGTTGATGAGGGAAGCATGAATATGTGAATTGGATAATGTATAAAGAAGAAATAAAAATTATGTAAGTAGACAAGGTTGAGCAATAGAAGACTAATGACTAATTTACAGGTTACAGTGCATCATAGGTAGCTATAGTTATATAGCCTGATTGAAAATAACTAAAAATCAGGAAAAAAAAAGTTACACAACAAATATTCCTCAACCATAATACTTTTGCTTTCATGTGTCCTGTCTTGTAGGACAAAAGTATAGTAGGTAGCAAAAGACATCAGATGCCTACTCAAAGATGAAGAAAGATATTGTTCATTCAATATGAATAACATTCAATATGAAGAGGCAGCAAGAGCTTCATGCTTGCATATGTTTCCCTTCTTCTGTCATTGTCCCAGGATGACATAAGGGTGGACCTAGATACAGAACACAGGGTGAGTTAGTATCCATCTCCATGTTTTGGAAAATATAATCTTTCTAAAGAGTAAAGTCTCAGGCTGGACATGTAACTCAGTTGGTCCAGTAGTTGCCTAGCATGCACAAAGCTCTGGTCTCCATCCCAAGCATTCTATAAAACAGGGGTTGTGTGCACACCTGTAATCTCAGCATTTGGGAGGCTATAGCAGGAGAGTCAGAAGTTCAAGGTCAGCAGCAGCTACACAGAGTCGGAAGTTCAACTCGAGACCCTATCTCAAGAAGTAAAACAAAATAAAACCAAAACAACTGTCTTATTTACTGGTCTATAGCTATGAAGAGACTGTGACCATGGCAACTTATAAAAGAAAGCATTGAATTGAGGGCTGGATTACAGTTTCAGAGGCTTAAAACATTACTGATATGGTAGGGAGAACAGCAGCAAACATAGCACTGGAACAGTTCTGAGAGCTTACATCTGATCCACAAGCACAAGACAGGGTTGGAGGAGCTGTCCATAGACACACCTCCCTAACTCTTCCATAACAGTTCCATCAACTGCAGAACAAGCTATCAAATTCTTGAGCCTATAGCAGAAGAGTTGGGGTGGAGGGTGGAGAGGGTGGGGGAAGTGGGCAGGGCATTCTCATTCAAACCATCACCACAACAAACTAAAACTTAGCTTCACAGAGACATTGCATTTATTATGTTGATCAGCAAACGAATCAATCCTGTACTCCAGAGAGAAGCATTCACTACCGAAGGCACTCAGTGACTTCACTAGAAAAGATACCAAGAAATGCAAATGACTTAAGGATAATCATCTTTCAAACTTGACACTTAAGGAACTTAGGCTTCCACTAGGAATATACTCAAAACTGCAGTGACCTCAAGCAGAGAATCATCTTCAAAGAGTGCTGAAATGAAGTCATTACTAAATCACACAACTAAACTCTTTCACTTGAGTTTCTCAGATACATTTTTAAAAAATGTATTGTAGTGTATTTATTTTAGCTTGTGTGTGTGCATTTGTGTGTATGTGTGTGTGTGTGTGTGTGCGCGCGCGCGTGTGTGTGTGTGTGTGTGTGTGTGTGTGTGTGTATGCATGCCCATGTACCATATTGCACGAATGAAGTTCAAAGATAATTTGTAGGTGATTTTCTCCTTTCATCATATCAGTCCTGTGGATCAAACTCAAGTCACCAAGCTTGCTGGCAATATTCTATACTCTTTGAGCCATCTTACTGACCCTAAGATGCTTAATTTTAAGAACTTAAATATTTTATGAGCAAGATATAGAAAGATTTTCAGGGTTCATGCCAATCAACAATAGGCTGAAGAAGACAAAGAAATTGGGTGGTAGTGATGTAACAAGTCACCGCAGTCCCTGAGTGGCATTATCCAGAGGTGTGACCACAGGTATGCTTGCAGATAGCTTACAACTGGCTCTCCATTGAAAGGCCTTCATTGGTGCCATTTACCTGTTTTCTTAGTCTGACTGTAATAAATTGCAAGCTATTACTATGGCAGGTCTGAGCTGCAAGTGAGGAAATGTGTTTAGCCTGCTATCCAGGGCCACCGGGCCAGTCAGCACAGTGCTGGCTGAGTTATACAACATGGAACCAACCTCCTCCAGGATCACTTTGTCCTGTTGCTGTGCCTGGTGTTAAGAGAACTGGGTGTTAGGTGCAAAGCTGGACAGCTCCTCAGAATATTCTACATTTGGAAAATCAAAGCTTCATCACTTTTCCTAAATAAAATTTTAAAAAAAAAGGAGGGGTGGAGGTGTGTCTCTGACATGACATCTTAATATCTCTTCACTCCCAGGACACAGTTACATTATAAAGTTTCCAATCAACATTGCATCGTATGTTTTAACTTCCCCAGAGAGACATGTTACTAAGCCATGACACCAGGGATGTGATGCTGGAAAAAGAAGACCACACCTGCTCCTTTACTAAAAAGTTTATAGTTTATAAATCAGGCTGGCCTTTCTCTTCCTTACCTCATTTCCCAAGGCAGAGTAATCAAGACAATGTAAAGAATGGAACCTTCAACTTTCCAAACTGCCAATGAGGAATCTATGTCATAGGTGGTATGGACAAATACCAGGCAGGCTGCTGAAAGGACACCTGTGTGATAGGTATTGTGGGTGTGCACAGGCAGGTGTGCACCCAAAGGAAAGCTTCAGGTGGATTTTTGTGCAATTTTTTTTTTATTTTCTGCTTCCAAGAAACCATATGTACTACTGGCAGGTGTTTCATCTATAAACTTAAAGACTCATACAGCATCACTAAAAGTCACTGTCCCATCTAGACACACTGAAAGATGATAACTGAGGTCTGTGTCTCTTTGTGACTGCCTAGAGCAGTGGTTCTCAACCTTTCTAATGACCGTGACTCTTTAATACAGTTCCTCCTGCTGTGGTGACTCCCCAACTGTCAAGTTATTTCATTGCTACTTCATAGTATCAGTTTTGCTACTGTCATAATCAAAATGTAACTATCTGATATCTAGGATATCTGATATGTGACCCCCCAAATGGGGTTACCACCCACACTTTGAGAGCCGCTGGCCTAAAGTTTTCCCTCTATGGGTCTTCTTGTGCCCATTCATTCTAATTATGTCTCTGTTTGTACTTAAATTTTGGGTTTGAATAAAAATTCTAGAATACTAGTTGGCAGCCAGAGTGATTCCATCCTTTAAGCTGACAACAATGAATTCGTTACTATTTGAATATCCTTACATTATGGTTTGTCGTGCTTTCCTAGCAACTTGAAATGAAGTGCCAGGTGCCTCGCTTAGGAATACATGCATGCATGCATTCCTCACTTTCACCTCTGATTGTGAGGAGGACACAAAATACCCCTGTGTTAACACCAGCAAGAACATTTGGATTAGGGAAATAGCAAATTAAATTCTTCTCCAGTGACCACAGCAGCATACCAGTCACAACTCTCATCTGAACCCTAAGAGAGTAAAGAAGTCTGGGGCAGTCTTTAACTTTATAGATACCCAATCTGTGTGGGTGTGCCTGTATACGTAGGCATGTTTGCTCCAATAGAGAGTGGTTTTTAAAAAAAAGTAATTCTTTTGCTCATTAATTTTCTTAAGTAGTGTGTGTAAAGCCCTATTCTAAATGCTAGAGATGAAAGTGAATATTTCGAGCTTCTGGGTTTGGTGAGTCTCTGGTCTGAAACAGTCGCAATCAATCAAGCAAGCAGAGTTAGCTGATAACTCAGTGTGCATCCTGAGCAACGGACGGCACAATGATAACAGGATTGGCTGGTCTTTTCCTCTTCAATTCACCTATAACAGAGCCTGCAGTGGGAGCCTGTGTACTCTGTAAGCCTCTTGTCATTTACACAGCATTGGGTAATCTCTTCTTGGAGAACCCTCATGGTTTACAGATGAATTATTTTGTAACACATGAGTTATTTTGTTAACACATGAATTATTTTGTAGCTTGCCAAGCATAAGAGGTGGTCAACTCCGAACCTTCAGGGATGAGAGGTTATTGTGTGTTGCAGAGGTGCCAGCACTGTCAGTCACAAGAGAGTCAGTCACATACCTGGGAAAGTAAAGGGACAGCCTAAGCTGCCCACTGTGAAACACGCGGGGAGAGAGGACGCTCCTGCTCACATGGATATTTAAAAACTATACTGCCATGATATGTTATGGCAAACTATACCCCCATATATTTATATATTATATTTATTGGAATCCCCATAGCACCCACCCCTGGGCAATAGTGGATTAAAACCATAACAGTATGTATGTGATCCTAACTCTGCACTAAGGATCTTATAGTCTCCTTGAAACTCTGCAATAACCAATGTGTCTCTCATGACCAAGACTTGAGTCTCTGGTCTTCTCTTAGGACACAGGAATTCCTGAGATGAATGTCTGTTCTTCTCACTCTTCAGTCTATCCTTGAGATGAGAAAGCCAGAAAGCCTGGTGCTACTCAGAAAAGCTGGGTGTGTCTTCAGTTGATGGTTTCATGCATCATCAACACAAAACTGGAAGCTCCCAGAGAAAGGCTGAGCACGAGACACATTGTCTACAAACCAGAGGGAGTTGGGCTGGGAAGGCCAAGAACCAACTAATAGCTTTCATGTTTGCCTTTGGGCTGTGCTGATTCTTGGTACTAATGAGAGGGGCTTTAACTGTTACAGTTTTTTTTCAGGGATTAAAATATGCAGCAGGCTTCTAACTAACTATAATTAAAAGAAATCTACGACTTCGGTTTTAAGAAATACAGTTTCTTTGCTATTGGATATTTGATTCCATTTAATGGTATTTGCGTCTAGCCTATTAAGCAGCTGGCCTTTCATTAATTACGAATGATTGTATTTTGCAAACTGTGTGTAAATGGAGCCAGAGATTTCCCGGAAAAGATTACTAAGGAAATTAGCTCCAAGCCAAGGTAAAATTGTACACACAATTTCACAGTTACTACAGAAGTTATATAGCACTAGCTCTCTAAGGGGAGACCCTATCCAGCATGAGTTTTAATTTAAAGGAAATTGGTTTCAAATTGTAATTGATGCTTAATTATGAGAAGGTGTGGGGGCTGCATATTTCCTGCTCTGCAGCATACAATAATGTATGAGGGTTATCTGGGCGCATATAAACCACAGGATGGTGGGAGGTGATGAGGGGAAACATGAGCCCTAGAAAGGGCTGCACTATCTAGCTGACAATGTGTTAGACAATAAATCTTAAGGACATATACTGTAATTGAGTGGTTAGAAGTTAATCTCTGACAGCTTACATTGTCCCCAAGCCTAATTGAGAAAACTGGCTACGCACTCAAAAGCCATGTTCAGGTTTTACCCCATAGAGTAGCATTGTAGCCTTTTCTTTTGCTATGAAAAAAAATGATGATTTTTGGAGCTCAATTTATTTTTCACATGTATGTGCCTAAGTGCATGTCTGAGTCTCTGTATATGCATCATTAGCATTCAGGTGCTCACAGGGGCCAGACGATGGCGTCAGGTCCCCTGGTTCTGGAGTGACAGGCAGTCCTGAGCCACCTGATGTGGGTGCTTGGAACTAAACTGAGTAGCAACCACTAAGCCACCTGTGCAGCCCATCTTTAGTTATTAGAAATGTGGCGTATACCCCCCTTTTCCACCAGAATAATAAGCTTTCATAAAGAGTATCTCTTTCAGAAAACTTCAGTGCCATTAGCTTTTTAAAAATTGTGGGAAATAAGGAGGTCAATGCTTCTGGAAGTGTGCTTTAAAAGAACATGGTTTGACAGAGAGAAGGAGGGAGGGAGGAAGAGAGAGAGAGGGAGAGGGAGGGGGAGGGAAGAGGAGGGGAAGGAGAAAGAGAGGGGGAGGGAGAGAGAGAGAGAGAGAGAGAGAACACCAAAGAGCCCCACCTAAATTGTTAAGAGGCATTATGGAACTTTAAGGGGTCAAATGCCCAGGGAAGGAGAAAGTAATTTAGAGAACACAAAGTGTCTCTGACATAGAGGCCATTTATTCTTTAAAATATTATAGTAGTTCAAATTGGGGGTTTTACCAAAGTTCATAAAGTGAAATGTAGGGCTGGGAAAGAAAATGGAGAAGCCACCTCAGTTGTGACCCTCATTAAGGAATCCATTAAGACATATAGTATTACTTCTACAATCCATAGACCATCTCTCTGCGTCCTTGATTTGTCCCCCAATATATTAGAAAAAATACTGCTGGCTGGTCTTAAAACATACATCTGATCACATTGGTCTCGTAGCTAAACACTTACAGCAGGGTGGATGCAGCCATTTCATTCGGGGGTAGGAAGAATCAAGAAGCCAGATGGAGAATCTGAGTGGTAGAAAAAAAAATCAATGAAAATATGACAGGCATAGTATTCTAATATTCACAATTAAAATACGGGGAGTGCTGAGTGAGAAGGAATGAGTAGCACATGGTTCTCTCCTTCTACCATGTGCAACCCTGGGGTTGAACTCAGGTTGTCAAGCTTGGACTCTGGTTCATTATCTCTGAGTCAAGTCATTGTCCCTCCTGTTAGATGGTGGAAAAGATGGACTGGTGTGTTGTGTGATGCCCTGGGCATTTCTAGTTTGTGAGCAATAGTCTGATGTCTTAGGTGGGGTTAAATGTGGGCTCAAACAGCATCTAGTAACCAGTGATTAATGCTGCATCCGGAGTGCACCTTCCATTCCACAGGCAAATATCCATTCACTCTTAACAGAAATAAAAACCAGAGGTGGGGTGGGAAGGAAATACCTCGGCTACTTTACAACCAGAGGGTACAGACTATTGTCAGAACAGCTGTGTCAAATGTATGTGAAAATATCATATTTAGAAAAAAAAACCCTCACTATTAACTGCTTACTTGTCAAGGACTAAACTAAATGGATTTAGAATGACTTGTTATTAATCTCTCAAAGTCTTAAATGTACCTTAATTCTAAGAAGATGAGCCACACAGCTATCCCCAACCATTGACTTGGAAACCCAGAAAAAAATCAGAAACGCTAGGCATTGTGTTTTTAGGACTTCAATTAGTTTAACACGTCTTTTGTATATAAGTAGTTAACCCATTTTCTGATTTCAGACAGAAATTAGCTATCCAATAGATATTAGCCAGTTATCCATCACCCTCAGGTGGAAATCAAATGGTTTTGCTTTATGTTCAGACAGATCAACTTCTGGGGAAAATGCTTGCTATGTTTCTTTTTGTAAATAATATTACCTATGATTATTATTTTTTAATGAGCAGAACAAACTATACATGCTTTTATTATGTACAGTGCATTGAAGTATATACACACTGGAGAATGAAACCTATAGCTAAGTGATATACATTATATCACATATTAACCATTTTTACAATAAAAATGTTTAGTATTCACCCAGCAATTTTTGAAAACACAATATGTTAACTATATTCACTGAGGTACCAGTATCCAGCTTAAACTTCATATGGATATCCTCTAATGGATAGTTCTCTGGTCCTTTCTGCTTATCACCCACCCCAGATCCTGATAATTGTCATTTCACAGGTTCAACATCTTTAAATCCCTATTATGGAGAGATCACGCCATCTGTGGTTCTGTGCCTGGTGTACTTCAGGGCCACATTCATTGTCACAAATGACTGGGTAGCATTCTGTGGTATGCCACGTTCCCTCAGTCATTCATCTGCATGTGGACATTTCATTAATTTTATCATCTTGTCTCCTATGGATGAGACTGCAGCAAACACAGGGCTTCACATATCTCCTTGGCATATTTATGCCACTTCCTATGGATCTATCTCAGTAATCACCCATGTGGTCAGTCATTTACCATCACTGTGCCTGTTAACTTTCTGAGGAGTCCTCATACTACCTACCTCCCATGCTGACACTTTTGCAAGCCCACAGAAGTGTTTAAGTTCCACTTGCTCACCGCTCATCACAACACAACTCTTTTGCTTGTTGATGGCATTTATGTTTACAGCTGTAATGGACTCCCCTGAAGAACTCACACTGAGCCCTTGTGAGGAGCTATGCTGTTTCTTGTGCTGTCTTCTCCTAGCATCTTTCTAGAGTTCTTTTCCAGTATCCATGCACTTAGTATGTTATCAGTTCTATTTCGAAGATAATATGACCGGAGAATTAGGTTAAAGCATACCAGTTTAGAACGCTGGCTGCTCCAGGCTGACTCACAACCATCTACTCTAGTCCCAAGAGATCGTATGCCCTCTTCTGGCCTCCACAGGCAAGGCATGCCCGTGATGCACATACATACATGCGGGGAGAATATCAATACACATAAAATAAAATAATTTTGAAAACAAGAACATAATCATTAATTCTCTATACAGATGCAGCCACTTCTCAAAATTTACAAAATATATATTTTGTAGAGAGCTTGTTCTCTATTTACTTTTTAATAACACGAATAACAGAAACCCATGTTCATTGGAATTAAGAGTTTTATGGGAAGAAACATAAACAGCAGAAAAGCAAAGAAAACAGTAAAATTATTTTACCTAATAGTATAAGTTTTTAAAATCTCACTATAATAAACATGGTAAATATATATATATCATACACACACACTGTAGTGATGATAAAATTGTAAAAGTAAAAAGAAATTTATACTTGATGTTAAAAGAAATCGCCAGAGGCTAGCAAACTTTATCTGCCTCAGTACGAAGAAACTCCAGGGCCAAGAAGTGGGAGTGGGTGGGTAGAGGAGTGGGGGAGGGGAGAGTCTGAGGGACTTTTGGGATAGCATTTGAAATGTAAATGAAGAAAATACCTAATTAAAAAAATAAATTAAAAAAAAAGAAAGAAATCACCAGCACCTACCTGTGTGGATTAAGAATTCATTTTGTGGGCTCAAGTGATGGCTCCATCATTAACAGTGCTAATTGTTCTTGCAGAGGCCCTGAGTTTGGCCCCAAGACCTGTACTAGAAGGCCTTACAACTTTATATAACTCCAGTTTGAGGGAATCTGATACCATCTTCTGGTCTCCATGGGTGCCTGCATACACACAGACAGGCAGACACACACACACACATGCATACACACACAAATACACACACATAAATACACATATGCACACACAGACACACACACACACATGCACACAAACACACACACATAAATACACACACATAAACACACACACACATGCACACACACACATAAATACACACACATAAATACACATATGCACACACACACACACACACAGATACATAATAGATCTACCTTGCACTCATTATCCCACAGTGCTGAGGCTTAGCTGGGTCTTTGAATGTCTATGCCATGCTAAAACCATCGTAGGAGAGAAGTAGGAGCCCAAGAAGCATGGGAACCTCTGGAACGTCTGAGTTCCAGTTTAGCTTAAGGTTCCAGATACCTTTCAGCAATTTGAATCATTTTCTGTAAGAAAACAGAAAAACATTTCTGAAATGGCAACTGATAGGAAATAATATACACACTCAATTACACAACACTTCTGTTTACATGACCTCTTTCTCAATCATCGTCTTAATTGATCACATTTCTTGCCCTGGCTGTGGCAGCTGTATTATTTACAAGTCAAAACATTTGAAATACCTGAAGGCGGCAGTTAGTGTGACGGATGTGCAGTGTTGTGGAAAGTATCAGCCAATGCACAGCTTGTAATATTATGGTTCAGAGGGAAGAAAAGCAGACACTTCTTAGAATCACAGCCTAAAATTGGTGTGAATGATACAGAAAATACTGTTGAGACTACTGCATAGCATGTGAGCTGTGTGTTTATGAGTGGTGGAGAAGGTAGAATTTGGAAGCAGGAGAAGATTCTAGCAGGTGGTTGGTGAGCTTTGTGAAGAGAGTTGTGGGAAAATAGATGTTTCTGGTTCTTTTTCCTTTTCTTAGTCTGCAGCTTTTTAAAGTTCGGAAGAACATGCTACGTCCGTGCTGCATATCAAGAGTGAGAAGGGGACATGAGTTAATGTGTTTGAAACTTTCTATGATTTATATAGAGAGTAAAACGATATAATTCATGCCACAAACATCACAATTGTTAGTTAAAATCAAATGTTAAAATATAAAATACGAAGACAAAATCTATTCTATTATGGAAAAAAGAACGAGAAGAAAAGGAGTAAGTGAAAGAGGGGGAGGAAGAAGAACAGGAGAAGGAGGGGGAGGAAGATGAAGGACAAGAGGAAGAGGGGGTAAAGAAAGAGAAGAAGAAGCTGCTGTCACCAATAGCACTTTTGTGACCCCAAATTTGAAGCTTCGATTCACTGTGAATGTTACAGCCCCTGGCCTAGAGTGCCAGTTAGAATATTCTGGGCAATAGCTAAACTTATTAGTTTGGGGAATTTGCAGGGGCGTGGGGTGGGGAGAAGGTGCCTTGCTTGGCCTCAGATTATTTTCTTGAGATGTGATAGCATTCTGTGCTACCCAGAATTGCTTAAACTCCTGGGATCAGAAAAATTATCTCTCCACCTCAGCCTCCTATTATCTGGGACAGACTACATGTTTGGCTCACATGTTATCATCTTCACCACACAGTGACAAACAGGATCTTAGGTCTCATAAACAAATCATGTCACTTCCTCCTCCTTGTCTCCTTTCATTCATCTTGATCCCTGCCCACATTCAACTCCCTCCTTTATCCTATGACCTAAGTCAGGCATGTTCGACCTTTCAACATTGTGTCGTGACATCATCTACAAAGCTCATGGACCATGATCTTTTGAAAAGCCTCCTATTTTAAAGTAAGCTCAGGATTACATGTGGGGCCGCATTCAGACTGAAGCTGCTGATTGGCAGAGAAGTTCTTTTGCGTTGGCACCTTGCTAGCCTTCTGAAGCATTTTCCAGCTTCACATTTATTCTGTCATGTGATGTTTTATCTCCAAACTTAGGAGTACCTCTATTATCCATTCATTACTGCTTTATCATTATTACTGATACTTTTTATTACTACTTAATGAGTTGTAGGATACTTTTGATAATTTATTTGATAATATAGTTCATGAAAATACATTCCATGAAAGGCATTGAAACTAAAACTATGGCCACCAAGAAAAAAAAAATTCCAGCAAGATAAAATTGTTCTCTGTCAAGGTAAAAAAGCCACACCAGAGGCCAACTTTGTGTCAATGGAAAATGGGGCTCTAAAATACCAATAACCTGTCATCAACTCTTATAGGCCATCATAGAGGCAGAGCTGCCAGCCTGCCACAATTGACAGGTGCTAGGCTGTTCATAGTGAGTGTGCTAATCCTCAGAAGATGAGCAAAGCATCAACAGAGATTTATAGACCAAGTCCACATAAGGAGACACTGTCATCAATTTGAGAACCTAACTGGCTGTGCAAAATGACAAGATTTGATGCAATGAAAACCATCCTTGGAGCTGAGATGTGTCTCAGTGGGTAGAGTGTCTGCAGAGCATGCACAAGGCTCTGGGTTTAATCACCAGTACCATAGAAGGCAGTCATGGTGGCACAGACCTGACATCTACCACTTGGGAGGTAAAGGCGAAAGGGTCAGAAGTTCAGAGCCATCCATGGCAACAAAGAGAATCGGAAGCTAGCCTGGGCTATGCATAACCCTCTCTCAAAACAACCAAAACCAAAAGTGAGGCAAGGAGGCCAACCTCAGCATTGTTTACCAATGTGAGTCTCCTCCCACCTGCCTTCACTCCACACAGATAGCTACATTTTTTAAATTTGAAAAACAGCATTTCAATATATTTTCTAGGCAATAATAACAGACACATACAGCATCACACTAAACTTACAAATATATATTCAATTATATATTGAAATATCTATGCAATTATATTCAGCTTCGCAATTTGCACTCAAGCTTTTAAAGATTTATTTTATGTATCTATCTCTCTGTGTGTCTGAGTCTGTGAGCATGTTAAGAATGCATGTGTGTACACAGAAGTCAGAAAAGGGCATCCACTGGACTAGCCTCTGCTCTACTTCTCTGCCTATGCCTTTGAGGCAGGGTCTCTCTCTCTCTCTCTCTCTCTCTCTCTCTCTCTCTCTCTCTCTCTCTCTCTCTCTCCCTCCCTCCCCCCCTACCCCGCCCCGGCTTGAATTTTCTAGGCAAGCCCTGTCCATCCATCCTCCTGTCTCCACACACCCCTATCTTGAAGTTACAGAAGTTTGTGAAACATCTAGCTTCTTGCAGTGCTGGGATCTGAACTCAAGTTCTCATGTTTATACAGCAAGTGCTCTTAACCACTGAGCCATATATTGACAGCCCCTTATTACTCTTTTTATATATTTATTTAAGCATCTACCTCACTAGTTTAATTAGTGTATTCTTAGCAATTCTTTTAGTCAATATACTTGAGATGAATATTTAGCTGACCCAGCCTTTGTTACTATTACAAATTATAAAGGACAAGAAATTGTTTTAATCTTGTCTATTTATTTGTCAGATAAATTCAGGTAAAATAAGTCTATGGTTCAGTGCTTGGACGTTTCCCATGGTCCTTGGGATATCATCTGGAGCTGAGTCTATGCTGTTGCAGCACACAGAACAAAAAATTAATGGAACTTAGATAACAAAGATGTCTTAAGCACTCTTACACCAGGAATACTTTTGGCTATGATTTCTGCTAGAGATATCAACTTCTATGTACCTAAAATTTTGAATCTTCTCTCAGTGATACTGATAGGAAAACAGCATGTCCACACAAAAATCGTCAGCAGGGGCAGCAGCTGGAGTTTCACCCTAGACAAAGACCTAGAGCCTTGGATCTTCACTAGTTTGCAAATTCATTGAAAACCATGGCCTCCATTTGATACTTTCACTGTCTTTTATAGGATGAACAGTGGAGACCTTTTCTCTTGGACAATGTCACTTCTGACTGTTGTAATCATTGTTTCTGTGTCCCATTCAGGGCTGGGCGTGGACTGTATGGTATTGATAGCATGCCTGACCTCCGCAGGAAAAAGACATTGCCTATTGTGCGGGATGTGGTGAGTTACCCCTGCTTAATTCTCACTGGCTGCATACCTTGATGTTTTCTTGGTTAAAATGTAAATCCTTTCTCATTGACTACCTCCCCCATAAATATTTCATAGAGTAAAATATCCAGGGCCAGAATATGCCTAGCACTAACACATTCGTTATTTCTTTATGATGCATCTGATGAAAGAAAGGGCTCTAACCTTTCAACTGCTTGTGACATCAGTGGAAATTACAGGTTTCTAGTTCAACTGACTTTATGATTGAGCTAAACGTAATAGCACAGAAGACCAAGGAAGCTGTCGGGTTGAGCTTTGATATTCAGTACTGGGGGGGGGGGGATTACAAGATCAAATTATGACGTTTTAAAGCTTTGGGTTTGTTCACTGCAGCCCAGTAGACTCCAGGCTTTATAATTGAAACATACAATGATAAGCAGTCTTCTAACGCGTGACAATGCACTCTAGCTAAATTACTAAGCTCTACTGTCAAAGAAGGTTGCATGCCATCTTGGTGTAGTTAGCTCAGATTCTTGCCAGGATAGTGTGGACACTTAAAAAAAATTACACTGAGAGATCATTCTTATATTCTTCTCATTTCTCATATGTTTAAATATTTAAACTTTGTTTCCTTTTGCTCCTGGAATCTTCAGGCCATGGTAAGTGCTTTTCAATTTATTTCATCATTCTCTGCTCTTCTCAAGCACACGGTGATTTTATTCATGAGGGAAAAAGAGGACAAGATTGTGAAACAGAGCTACTTGGAAAGAAGAAGTTTAAGCTGCAATCCCAGCACTTGGAGGCTAGCAAAGGAAGAACTGTCTGTGATTTAGGGGCCAACTTAGCATACATAGTGAGTTCTAGGCTAGCCTGGGCTACATAGTGATACACACATACATGCATGGGGTGGGAGGTTTACTGTTAAATTCTCCAAGAATTCAACATCAAGTTCAGTTCTGTGAATCTAAAGTGTATATATACACAACAAATCTAAAAACAAAATAAATGTAAGATAAATATAAAACTAGGAACAAGTATTTTATGCTGGTTAGTTTTAACTGCCAACTTGATACAGCCTAAAATCCCTTGATAAGAGTATTAATGAAGAATTATGGAGATTAAGTTAGCTTATGGGTATATATGTGGGGATTTCCTTGAATGACCACTGATGGATGACGATCCAGTCCTTTGTGGGTGGCACCATTTATTAGGTAGGGAGAGTATAGATAGTATAAGAGAGGAGGAAGCAGCAAACCAGGCTCCTATTTTCTTTGCTCTTGACTATGGATAGTGTGACTGGCTGCTTGACTTCTGATCTTGACTTCCCCTAATGATGGGCTGTAACCTGGAATTATAATTCAAATAAACTTTTACCTTCCCCCAAGATGTTCTATCCCAGCAACAGACATGAATGAGCATTGTTATTAAGGATGAAGAATACAATTATCCTGGGCAAGACCTTCAGAAGTAACCTTTAGAGATTAGTTAGCACAATGAGTGAGATGGACACAGGGTAACTTATTGACTTCGGTGTATGTCCGAGGGTATTTCTGAACAGATGGGCCCATAGGGATGAATTCTCCCATCTGACTTCCCTTTGCTCTTGGTAGGGTGACATACCCATATCTCATTTGGAATTTCTGGTTTCTATATTTCTCTGTAGCTGTTTCTGATAGCATGGCGTTTGGCTAGGAAGCAGGTAGTGATGGCTGTTTTGTAAGCAAGGCTATTTAAGATGATGTCCCTCTGCACACCA
This sequence comes from Mus musculus, assembly GCF_000001635.26. Classification (NCBI taxonomy): domain Eukaryota; kingdom Metazoa; phylum Chordata; class Mammalia; order Rodentia; family Muridae; genus Mus; species Mus musculus. The sequence goes on along the minus strand of NC_000075.6, from coordinate 73,756,854 downwards.
TGGTACTCACTTTTAAAGGTGTGCAAGGGTATGTATCCCCACAAAATATGCAGAATATTCTAGCAAACCCCCTGAGAATCATGCAGTATCTGGTGCAATTCAGATCAGCTCTCAAGTAAGGCTGGGTAATATCAGTGCACATGTTTCATAACAGATTGTGACTATCTGTATCCTGGGGGAAAACAAAGTTCTAGACACGTCTTGCTATCCCAGAAACTTTTAAGTAGTCATAGCTCTAAGATGGACTTCAATCTTGCCAAGGGTCAAATGTCAGGTTGGGTTTGGGGTCTCCAGCTCTGACATCCAGTGAGTTCCAGTTAAGCTGGTCTGATGTCAACATCCCCTTCGCCAAAACAGCAACAGCTAGCGTTATTACATCTTTGCTTTCTGAAATGCACACAAGCCACTTAGTCCATATATTAACCCAGCATTATCCTGCCTATTTCAGACCCTGGCTGCCCGGAAATCTGGTCTCTCCCTTGCTATGGTTATCAGGACATCACTGAATAATGAGGAGCTGGTAAGTGCCCTGCCAGTTACTAACTGTACTGATCAGATCCTCGGGAGCATAATCATTTTATATGAGATCTTGTTTGTCATGCTTAGCCTAATGTCCCAGGAGTGACTGGGAACACAAGGAATGCCTGGTTGGCCCCAACTAAACTTCCTGAGAGCTCTGGCTTCACTCTAGGTGATGTTCACACACCTTTATGTTTCTATGGCTTCTATTCTACCCTGATAGCACGTAACTGTTTAGCTTCCTCCACCCCCCAGGAAACTCCTAAAGGTATTTTATACTGAAAATTTCTTTTACTTAAGGCAGCCTCTCCCTTCTGGTTGAATTGCTAGTTTCCTCCTCCAACATTTCACTGTGACCTTCTTGGTATGGTATGGTATGGTATGGTATGGTATGGTATGGTATGGTATGGCATGGGGTGGTATTGCCAGGCTCCTACATGCCACATAATGAATATTGTTATTTCTGTACATAATGCACATTCTTACATATAAAGTGAAGTACTAGCAAAACAGAAGATTATGGGAATACATATGTGCTTAGCATTTGGATAACATAGGGCTTAGTGAATAATATCAATGAGCTACTGTTCTGTTCCTCATTAGACTGGATATGAGGATTTGGCATTAATTTCTTCACACAGCCTCTGATGTTCTGGAGGGCAGTTGAGTGTGCCATTCATTGTTCTCATTAAATTCTCTCTTCTCTCTCTCTCTCTCTCTCTCTCTCTCTCTCTCTCTCTCTCTCTCTCTCTCTCTCTCTCTCTCCTTCTCTCTCTCTCTCTCTGCTACTGCTTGGAACAATGTCAGGCACAACGTAGATGTTTTACAAGGTCTTGTTGAATGCAAGAACCATTCTGCTTAGAAGACACAAGGAGGATGCCAAAATCTAGGTCAGCGATTCTTAAACCTGGCTCATTAGAAGCCCAGAGGGAGCTTTAAAACCTGCTGATAGCTGGTCACTCCCAGCAGTTCTCTCATAATTGGCTTCAGGTACAGCTTGGGGAGAGAGGACAAGTTAACAATGTGTGTGTCCTGGCCATCCTGCTGCAGGGACTCAATCCTGCTCACTCAGACAGGGATTTGCATAAAATGTCTCAGGGTTCTTCCTGCACCTAGTTACTTCTGAAGGGAAACTGTATTCCTTGTCTTGGCTCTCAGGACCCAAGGTAGCATAATAACCTTCCTGGATCTAATGTTTCCAATTTCTCTCTCTCTGTCATCATCACAGGACAAACATGATGTGAGCATTTCTTATCTCCTTTTAACTGTCACTGTACCTGGCTTCTACTAACAATGCATTTCATATTTTTTGCTCTGCTTCCTGTAATTGTCTTCTTGCATCTTTAAGCTCTTTCTTAGACCTTTCTATCAGAATACAGCCCCCCACATACATACACATATATACATGCACACATACATACACACACATATACATACAGACACATACACACATATAACATGTACACACATATACACACATACATACACACACATAACAAACTCTCACACACATACATATATACATACACACATATATACATACACACATATACATGTATATGCACATGCACACACACACAGATGCTTCAGTGCACAGGTGCTCATTCAGAGTTGTGACAGGGCAGAGAAACTCTTGCCATTCCTCACACATCCCATGCATCTTGATAGATTTTCTGTTGTAGCAGAGGATTAAAAATACTTTAACTATGTCCTTCCATTTTTTTCTTACCTATCAGGTTTATGATATTCTGTAATATAAAGTATGATATCAATACAACATGAAATCTACTTCTAGCATAAGAGAAAAAACTCACAGAATCCCAAGCAATTTGCCCATTTTCTTTCAAGGAAATAAAGTTGAAGGATTTGACTAAGAACTTCTGTATTTTGACTTTCTTATACTTTAAAAGATGGCATTCTCCTTGTATTATAACTCAGTGGCAGTGTTTACTCACTCTAAGTCCCTAGATTCAATCCCTGGTAACTCCAAAACAAAACAAAGCAAAAAAAAAAAAATCAGAACCAAAAAGCTTGTTTCCAAGCCCTTTGGCTATTACAATATACCATTTCATTTGAGATGTGAAGACTTATTTCAGCAAACAGTAGAAGTCAGTGGGATGCCTTGCATTTCCTGAGACCCAAGACAAGGAACACATCTTCCCTTCAGTAAATGACCCATCAATCTATTTGTCAGCAACCTAAAAATACTGCCTTTCTTGTTTAAAGGAGCCCTGAGCAGAGAACTTATCTGGGGGTGTTAGATAGATGAATGGACTGCATCAGCTTCCTCTCAAATCCACCAAGCTCATTTCCCTGGGGCCCCTCTCTTGAAAGGTAATGAAATATGACTTGTGTAGAGCAGGCATATTAAATGTCACTCCTGACAAGCTGTCGGGTTCCGTCATTACATGGGCAAATGACATAAATGCTGAAGTGAACGATTTCCATGCTGCATCTCTGAAGTCCTTCTGGGTACTCCCAGGGGGAAAGGACAGGGGCGTTGCCTGTGCACCAAAGGAGTGATCTGGCTGCCTGAGAAACAGCAGGCAGTGGCATTTCAGTATTAGAGAGATAAACAGTCAAAAGCACAGTCATTTCTTCCAAAAAAGGAAGGGCTCTACACTTGATCTCAGCCAAAAGGCCGAGAAGTGATAAGGAAGGGCTCTAATGTCTGGAGTAACACTAGAGACAGTCTGCTTCCTGTGTAGGAATGCCTGCCTCCCTGTCTCCTGCCAGATGAGGCTTGGATTCCTTTCTAGAAATGTTGATATGGAAATTAGCCATCGTGATACAGTTTACAATTATGTCTTATCCACAAGTACTTCTACTGGTCTGGCATTTGTTCTTTTAAAGATTTTTTTTTTAAGTTTGTGTTTGCTGGGAACTGAACTCAGGTCCTCTGAAAAGCAGCCAACTCTGTGAGACATCTCTCCTGCAGTGCTAGAAATTGTCCCCAAGTCTCACACACACTAGACCTATATTTTGCCACTGGCTGTCAACCTCAACTTCCTTTTTCTATACTTTAGATTTCAATTCTGTTCTATCTCAATACAATCTTTAGCTTGAGGTTCTTAGGGACACAATTCCACGTTTACTTGCTTGAAGGCCTAGAGCAAATTATAAGCACTCTCTTGGCCTCGAGTTTTTAATATGATTACTAATATAAACATATTGGTTTTTCGTTGTATATACTATATTATATAAGCATATATGGCATATATTATATGTCTATATACATACAATATAACATATATAACATGTATATATAGGTACCTTTTATATATATATTTACATGCATACATCAAAATAGCCTTTGGTTTGTCAAATCCTTGACTACTTGAGACACCCATATTAAACTAGCTTCAGGACAAACAGTTCAGTCACTTCCCTTTGCTTGAGGTCTGTGAGCTTGAGTGAGGTGCTGTGCCAAACGTGCCTTAAATCACCAGAACTTGGTGCTGATTTGAGTGAGTCTGTATGACTCCTGCATCCAGTCATTTCCTCTACAATTGCAACCATGTTCTTTAAATACTAACTCTTGACTTGGCTTTGAATTAATACTCATGTCAGTTATGGAAGGTTATCTTCCCTTGGCTGGTATTGTCATCATGGCCAGTGCCAGGAATTGTCCCCAGGCCTCACACACACTAGGCCTGTACTTTGCCACTGGCTGTCAATCCCAACCTCTTCTTTCTATACTTTAGAATTCAATACTGTCTACTTGCTTGTCTAATTAAAATTTGTAAAGATGTGTGTCTTTATAGTCCTATTATTATCTACTTGTATTTTCTCGATTTTGTAAAATCAGCCCTGTAAGAAATTCATCTTTGCCAACTCTGGGTCTTTCTTTTCTTCATTTTCAGTCATATCTTTTTCTTATTTGCTCTCTCCCTTCCCTGTCCTATTTTATTTTATTTTATTTTATTTTATAGAAGATCTCATTTCTATAGGCCAGGTTGGCATTATATTCAGTAAGCAATAATTATTATTTATAAATTAATAAATAAATTGCTTTAACTTATTAAGCAATTAAATACAAGGGGGATATTTGTGAAATACAAAAGTAAATATCAATAATTATACATCCAAGTGTGTATCCATTTGACCATAGTGAATGCACGGCACATGTGTCATGCTGTGTCCTACTATCCTTTGGTCTCCAAGTCACTCCCTGTATCCCTTTCCACCTTTTTGGGGGAGAACACTAAAATTTCTTTGGGGTGTGATAATTATCATCTCTAATGTAATAATATAAGTAAAATAGTATTATTTACTCGGGTTTTTCTTTTGGCTCTACTAAAACCTTACCTAAATAAATATTAAGATCATGGATCAGTTTTTCAAGATGGCTATGCAAATGGGTTAATCCATTCTGACATTGTGTCCAGTTTTTTACACTGGTAAACTTGGAGCAGTGTTGTAGCTGAGAACTTCTTGTTTAAAGGACAGTTCAAAGGTCACATTGTATACAGTGTTCACCCTGTGGATCTCACTGATGCTTGCGTCTATAAATAGTGACGCTGTGCCACATGCCACTTCGGCATTTCTCTCCTGAAAGGTATGAGCCCAGTGAGTGTCGAGTGCAGGGACACTGTCTCAAACAAGAATCATACTCTTCTTCAAGCTATCATAATGAGATTCTTTTAAGTATGTAAAGTTCTTGGTTTATATTATCTCAAGAGGGAACCCCATGGAGTGCTAAGAAAATGGACCTTCATCAATTAGCAGTGTAGCAGGAAACCAGGGGAGAGCATGACACAGAGACAGCCAAGCATTGCTCCTGATGTATCTATTAACATTGGCAGATGGCGTGCTGTTGATGGCTTACAACAGCACTCACTACTCTTGGCAAGAAGCCTGATTATTTTTCAGTCATTTTATATTTTTATGATACTTACAATAAAGAAAGCTGTTTATTTCTGTCCAGTGTCCTAACACTTCAAAAAATAAGGTATTAAAGTAATACCTTGATTTCTCTCTCAGCACAGAGAATTTTTAAACCAAACACTAGTTTAGGATCTGAAAAGCCCATTCCCTCTCCTTTCTGCAGAGGCTTTTCAGGACATGAGACAATCCATAATCCTTTTAAAGGTCTAAGGACTGTCTGCACACACCAAAACTGGCCTTCCTTGTTAAAATCTGTTAATTAATATAAAAATAATATTATTGTTTTTCTACTTTTACATAGATAAAGCACTGCAAGGGCATTCATCAAACCATGCCTAAGTAAAAAAAAAATCTTAATTATATAATTTTTATTTTTTAGTTTCTTTATATTTGATTAATTATGTTATGGCATATGTGATTTATTATAATTTGAAAACTACATGTCTTTTAGAATGTAGTGTTTGTTGTGAAAGGTTTCAAAGGTTTAAAATAGATTAGTGTCTTAGTCAGGGTTTCTATTCCTACAATGAAACATCGTGACCAAGAAGCAAGTTGGGGAGGAAAGGGTTTGTTGAGCTTATACGTCCACACTGCTGTTCATGACCAAAGGAAATCAGGACTAGAATTAAAACAGGTCAAGAACCTGGAGCTGACGCAGAGGCCATGGAGGGTGCTGCTTACTGCATTGCTTCCCCTGGCTTGTTCAGCCTACCTTGTTATGGTACCCAGGTCTACCTGTCCAGGGGTGACAACTCTTACAATGGGCTGGGCCCTCCCACATTGGTCACTAATTGAGAAAATGCTTTATAGCTGGATCTCATGAAGGCATTTCCTCAACTGAGGCTCTTTTCTCTATGGTAACTATTGCTTGGGTCAAACTGACACACACAAAACAAGCCAGAACAATTAGCAACATGCTATTAGCCAAAGGAATCCATTTAAAGTATCACATGATTTTTTTTTTATTAAACAACTCTAGATAATCATTCAGTGAATGTTTGTGATCCACCAATGGTCATTACAGTCATCGGCCTGGACAGTACCAGGCACCATGGACAATACCACATTTAACTTTTATCTACAGTGAGACCTTTCTTGTGAATTAGTTGGTTAAAAAAAATCTTTTCTAAGTAATGAGTGTTGAAAATCATTCCTTGCAGAATAAATTACATAAAACATTGAAGGTGAAGTGTTAGCAAGGATCTCCAGTCAGGGAAGAAGGGTCTCGGTGGAACATGAAAGGTCTGGAGATATGTTCAGATGGTTATGGTTAGCATTAAAAATGCTTTCCACATACTTAATAATTTTACTATATGCCAACTAAGGCTAAGGTTAGTCATATAAATTAGTGTTTTGATTTAATAAGACAGGGCCTAGCTTAGGCTCTGAGTGCTGCTGTGAGTGGTAAAATATCCATCCTTGCTCTCCATGTGTGGTATAGTGAGGCACAGTCATTAACAGGTGATTAGAACTATGGGGAACTGCAGAAAAACCTGTAAACAAATGGAGCCTACTGCGGTCTGTAAGACTACCGGGGAGTTCTTCAGTTAAAACAGCCAAACTGGGCTTTAAGAGAGAAGAATAAACGAGCAGAATGACAGGTTAAAAAATCATTACTTACCTCAAAATCAAAGGCTCTCCCAAAATAGCAATTTCAGTGGAAAAATGATAAAAGTGGTCTATTTTGTGCGGAAGTTCCCCAAAGCCACTGATTTGCTTTGCCTTGTTCCCGCTCTTAAACTCACAGAAAATGCATGTCTTCAGGAAGACCTTGCAGGCATTGATCTACCCCATTTCTTCCACCACTCCCCACAACTTCGAGGTCTGGACGGCTACCACACCCACCTACTGCTATGAATGTGAAGGGCTCCTGTGGGGCATCGCAAGGCAAGGCATGAAGTGTCTGGAGTGTGGGGTGAAATGCCACGAGAAGTGTCAGGACCTGCTCAACGCCGACTGTCTGCAGCGTGAGTACTCAGGCTGCAGAGCCTGCCTGTGTCTTCACACCAGAGCTCTGTAGCCTTTTGTGTCAACATGCTCTCTGGGCTATCTCCTAGCACATACACAAATGAGCCACTGATGGCCGACCAGTCATGGACTTGATGGTATAGTCTCTGTTCTTGTTCACTTTCCCCTTGATGTAATAAAATACTCGAACCAAACATGGAGAAGAAAGGATTTATTTCGTTTTATAGATCCCAGTCTATCATTAAGGGGAATTGGGATGGAGACTCAAGAAGAAACTAAAATGGAAAACAAAGAGGAATGTTGCTTAAAAAAAAAAAAAAAAAAAGAGGAATGTTGCTTATTGGCTCATTCTCTGGGTTATGCTTAGCTATCTTTCCTAGAAAGCCTTGGGAACTGTGCTCCTCAAAGTGGGCTGGGCACTCCTCTATCAATTAACAGTTAACACAGTCCCTTATATATAGTTCCATAGGTCAATATGATTGATGCAACTCTCCAACGGAAATTTCCTTTCCTTGGATGACTTTAGATTGTGTCAAGCAGACAATGAAAACTAATGGGGGCATCCCCATACGACTGAATTAGGAACTAGAGAGAGTAGTCCTCAGGCTGAAAGGATATCCTCAATAACTGTAGAACCTCAAAGTGACCTCCAGTGTGTTCTGTTAATAGTTATGTGTGATTGTGACCATATACAATGTTACCCAAAGTGGAGCCAGGACACACTCCAGAAATTAGAGCTGTGGATGTTTTCCCAATTTTTATCTTTACTGCCTGATGGGTATCCGTCTGTATGGATATTAGAAATGGGGCTCTTGTCTTCTAAAGGCAAATGCAGCTAGGCATATGGCCCTTGCAGTAGTTTCTTAATTTCACACAAATCTGTTTCCCTGAAGTGGATGAATATGGCTGATAAAATTTACCTCAGAGATTAACTGAGAAGGCTACATGAACTAGTCCATGTTGACTCTAGCAATACCATAGGCAATATGAATGAATATGGCTAATAAAATTTACCACAGATATTTCTTGATTTATCGAGAAGGGTGCATGAAATAGTCTGTATTGATTCTAGGTATACTTTATTCCTATGTGGATAGGCTCTTTATCCTTTGAAACTTCTGAATGGACACCTCACTCTGTTTTCTATTAACAATTTATCTTAAATTTTGTTGTTTAAAATTATTTATCTGATAGCAGATCCAGAAATTCCTGTCCTCCTTACTCTTGGCTATATATAAGTTGGCTCTGCCCCCCTCCCCCCTGAACTTTATTCTGAAATTCTCTTTGAAAAATGCTATCAAAGAAATCTATTTTGTGTGAGTTCTGGTCTTCAACACAATGCCTTTTCATGGCAACATATGGTCTGCCCCCTCGGTTGGCAGTCAGGGTAAGGTTCATGGATTGCCTGGAAAAGAGTGAGACAGAGGAAAGTGTGAGACTGTTTAGAGCTTCAGTGACAGCTGCCTAGCTGCCATCAGTCATGGACATAGAGCTTCCTCATGTTCTCTGTGCATTAACATTCCCCCAGCACAACTGGATCAGACTAAAGTTAAGTTAAACAATACTATGTCTTAACAAAGCGTCTAGTTTCCCACCCATCTATCCCCGTCTTTGTAAGCCTTGAAGCAGAATCTCATGTAGCCCAGGCTAACCTTAATTCATTACGTAGCTGAAGATGACCTTGAACTCCTGATTCTTCTGCCTCTATGACTTGTGTGCTGGGTTATGAGTGTGTGTTGCCATACACAACTCCTTCTTTGAAAAAAGTGCGATTAGGAACGATCTCTTAAAATAACTCCATGTTATTTATTCAACCTAATAACAGTTAAAATTAATCTAGAGGGTTGAGAGATGACTCAGCAGTTAAAAACTGCATGTTTTTTTCAGAGGATCTCAGTTTGGTTCCCAGCATCCATTTCGGGTAGCTCACAACTATCTGTAACTCCAACTCCAAGGGATCCATTGTTACTTCTGACCTCTATGGGCATTGCACTCATGAATACACACACACACACACCACATAAAAATAAAAAGTAAAATCTTTACATTTTAATCCTTGTATTTATAATGAATTGTAAATAAGCATTTTGATAAATAAGAAGAATAGAACAGTAACAGACATAAAGAGTATTGCCATCTAAAAATAAATATTGTGAATCTCTAAGAGAAAAAAAATGCTTTAGATCATGCCTAAGAAATGGGTTTGTTCTTTTTTTAGTCCTTTTTTTTTATTAAAGATTTCCTCATCCATTGAACTCAAGAAATATTTCCATGTTTTATTTCTATTTCTTAAACCAGTATTTCTTATTTGATATTGAATAAATGATATAATTAAATTTTTCAAAGATTTTTTTTATTAAGTTGAACTTATATTAATTAAAACAGTAGCCCATAGACATACCATAAGGCCAACCTAATGTAGATAAAGCATCGTTGAGACTCTCTTCACAGGGCATTCTAGGTTGTGTCAAGCTCATAATTAAAGCTATCTATCATGTATATACATTTTGTGGTAGTTAAGTAAGACAGACCAGCCTATCAGGGGTGAGACCATTCCCTAGGCAGAGAGCCATGAACTGGGTAGAGTCATTTAATTGAACATTTTCAAGTAAGGAAGTAACCGTGCATTTATGCATTCATTTCTCTCTGCTCTTGACTGAATGTGATATGACATCCCTTCTGTGGTGTAATAGGTTGCAACTTTGAACAGTTTCCCTTCTAGTTTTTTAAAAAAGATGAATTTTCAGGTTAAGTTGGAGAAGTGAGAAGAGTTAAAAATACTATATAATAATCAGGATAGATGTGGACAATCCAGGAGGGGACATTTTCTGTAATAACTCTGATTTGTTTCTTCTATTAAAAACCAACATCTCCACACGGGTCAGAATGGAGTTCTGTAAAGATGTGTATTTAGCATCACAGATTTTCCTAAGAACTAGCAAAAAGCTTTGAAAATCTCTCTCCAAAATCAGTGAGGTTTCCTTAAGAAATGCCTCTTTCTTGTTTTAACCGAGAAGACGGTGTAAGTTTATATTTATATCTGCCTCCCAAGTGCTGAGATTATAGGTGTGAGCCATCATGCCTGGTTCAAATTATTTTAATTGATCATCCTCACAATTTAGAAAAGATTCAAATGTAGAAACAACAAAAATGTACACAGAATGTTGGATCCTAAACTAATGAGGCTCCAGAGTCCCACAAAACACGTATTTTATCCCATACTAGTCCCTGAGGAGTTCAAGAATCACATAAGGTCAGAGTCTGTCACCAAGTGCTCAGCAAGCAGGCATTGTAAGGTGTGCCTTCCGTCTCCTCCACTGAAGCTATGCCACGCTTCTGGGTCCTAACACAAGTTCTTTTAAATTCACAGCATTTATAAGATCTGGCTATTTCTGTTGTTTGCAAATTGGATATTGATTCCTCTCCCTCTGAGGTCCCATTACCAATGTTTGCAACCATGATATTTTGAGACACTTAAATAGGTTGAATATATTGAGCATCCCCGTGGGTAGAGGATTTATTCTTAGAAGAAAGTAAACAATATTTACTTCTCTATAACTTAACCCTCATGTAAGCTCTAAAGACGATTAATAAATAAATGTGGTATAAACAATGGGTAAAGGCATTAACAACTTCAATGAAAAGTCACCAGGCAGGAGAAGGCCACCAGAGAGATAGCTTGGTGAATATAAGCAATGACTGTTCTTGTACAGGACTCAGGTTTGGGTTCCAGAACCTTCATTGTGGTTCATAATCATCCACAACTCCAGTGCCAAGGGATCTGATGCCCTTTGACCTCCGTGGACACAAGGCATACATATGGCATACATACATACATACATACATACATGACAAACACTTGTACACATAAAATAAATAAATAAGTGAAATTGTAAGCAGCCTGTGTTGACTTGATGACCATCTTTCTGTATAACCATACACAGTTGGAGACACTAGGTTGAAGATCCCTGTGGACTATTGAGCTCAGAAATGTTTGGTGCCCTATCGAGAACTGAATGCGTATTTCAGACATTTCAACTAGAAGCCAGATCTCAGAACTCACACACCAGTATTCTTTCCTAACTTTCAAATAAATGTATAAAATTGGTCCAAACTAGCTACCTAGACCCCCTTAGCCTGATACACTGAGGCTTTTTGCTTTTTCATTGGATGCCTGTCTTCTTAGATGTTATGCTATGCTGGCCTAGACTTCCCAGGGTTCCCCTCATGAGTCCTCAAGGCTTGTCATGAACACGCAGCCCAGCAGTTTACCCTTCACACCACTAGCTACAGTCATGCCGAGTTTTCAACAGCACGAAGAGAGCCAATGACCTAAGGATGAAATCAGTTTGAGTAACAGTGGAATCAACTCTTGTCTTATCTTGGGGTGATAATGAGCCCATTAATAAACTAAGTTGGTAGAGGAGAGCTTTTACATGCTCTGGTCAGCCACAAAAAAAAAAAGGGAGCAGGAAGAAAACCATGCCCACATAATGCCACAGAAGAAGCAACCCTGTAGTATACCCAATGCATGCTAAGAGACATGATAGACAGTTTACAGGCTTGACCTCCATTTAAAAGGTCGACATCTCATTCTGTTTCTACTCTATAATTTTGTGTGAATTAAGTGATATTTGCCAGTTTCATAAATGCACATACTGTACACTGATCTTATTGCCCCCATTACTATCTCTTGTTCCTCCCCCTCCCTCTGAATTACTTCTTCCAAATGGTCCCCTTCTACCCACATACCCACATACAACTTAGCTACATATTTCTTCATATAAAGGAATTGTCTATGAGCCTCTTCTCCACCCAGCTAGGAGTATTGACAAGCAGGGCTTGTGCAGGTAACCACAGCTGCTGAGAGCTCACAGATACAACATCTGTGTGTTCTGAGCAGAGTTCAACAGCACTCCTTCCAATCCTCCAGCTCTTGAATTATTTTTCTTCCTTTTTTTTTTCCCCCTGGAGGTACTAGGATCCTTGAAGAAAATGATATAGACATCCCACTTGAAAACATTGCTGGCCTCATTTTTCACATAAAAGAGAGTTAATAATACCTGCCTCCACATCCAGCTAACATCCAGAAGGAACATATTTGTGGCTTTAAAAGCTCTCTGTCTCTCTGTCTCTGTCTGTCCCTATCTATATCTGTTTATCTGCCTCTGTCTCTGTCTTTCTCTCTCCCTCTCCAAGCCTGTATACACAAACACCTTGACAAATTATTGAAGCTTGTCTGATTGGCACTTGCATGGATAAACATAAAACTTCAAGCCTTTTTGTAATAGATTATTCAAAACAAAATGGTAATCTTTATGCTAATTTAACTTAAAATGAAAAAACACTAATGAGTAGCATCTATAAATACTATATAAGAAAATTATTTAGTATTAATAATTTTCACTTCCTCTACAAAACAAAGAGCTCATCCAACTCTCTTAAAGCAAGAAGAGAAAAGTCAAAAGAGAAGTAAAGTCATGCCCATGCAACATTATGATGCTATTTTTAGTGAATACAGTGTCAAGATTAAGATACATAAAAGTATCCATGGAGAATTATGGTATTGATTTTGTCCTAGGACCTCAGAGAAAATTCAGGAAAAGAGAACAGAAGGCAAAGTTGAGAAAAACTTTAGATGGAAAGTCTATTCCCCTGCAGGAAAAAAAAATCAATAAATCCTACAAACTTTCATTTTCTGGCTTACGAAGTTTTCACATTAGTCTAACCTCTACCCCAGATCTAGCAGGCATCACGAAGATTACAGGCAATGGGCCCAGCTTGCTACACTTCCAGATTAGCCTTCAGTGCTATTTCAGCAATGGTGGCTCCATTTGTGGTGGGCAGAGGTGAAATGAAAGGAGAATCACTCCTCTTCAATCCTACCCAGCACCTGCATGCCTGTGCTTTGCTGTGCAGGGAACCTCAGTACTCATGTGTGCTCTTCAGTCCTGTTATGATGAAGCAGGTGGCAGATGGCAGTTTCTCAGGAGCAAGGAACATGAGGCCACCATAGGCCTTGTCTGGAGCACAGTATCTGCAAGGCTTTTGTAGCATCCATTACTCCAAACCACTTGACCTTGTAGAGGAGAATCTAGAGCTCATCCCTAAGACTTCCCCAGGGTTATATTATTTTTTTCTGGGTTTAGTTCATGACGTCAGAATCAACTATCCTGTGTGTATGGGATAAAAGACAAAACAGATCTGACCCCTATGCCACCCCTCATATGTAGATCCTAGCCTCTGATGTCTGTATGCAAACAGATGAAAGTGAGAGTGAGGCCCAAAATTTTAGACAGGAAACAAAGAAAATGAAATAATATGTGATGAGGGAGAGTGGGATGGGGATAAAGAAAATGTGAGACAGAGATGAGAAAATAAGTCGGTAAGATAGAGGCTACAAGTAGAAATCGGGGGCAAGAGGATGGCAAAGATGGGCTTGGGGAAGAATGATATAAACACCCTTAGTTTAAAAATGTCAAGTGCTGCTAGGATGGTTCACTGATTAAGAGCACTCACTGCTCTGGCAAAGGATCTGAGCTGAGTTCTTAATATCTATACGGGGAGGCTCACAACTACCTGTCAGTCCAGCTCCAGGAGATCTTATAGCCTATTCTGGCCTCTGTGGGCATCTGTATTCACACACACACACACACACACACACACACACACACACACACACTCACAGACACACACACACTCACAGACACACACACAGACAAATAAACCTTAAAATGCCATAATGATCTCTAACCCATTATGTATTGTTTGTAAGGTAGGTAGATGGATGGATGGATAGATAGATAGATAGATAGATAGATAGATAGATAGATAGATGATAGATCCAAGCAGCCCAAAACAGAAGCCTCACCTTAAAAGACAGTAGGATTACACAGAGTGAATTCTACCTCCTAAAGAAACAGTGGCCACTCATCTCAGAGTAGATGTCTGATGCTTAGCCTGGTGAACTTCTTTTGTCTGTACTTAGGCAAAACAATGAAGAAGCCTGTTCAACCTATTGCAGCCTGTCGCAGGGTGATAAGGTTGGAGATGGTGCCCTAGGACATGTTTATGCCCCACAGGGAAGAAGCATGATGGGTCAGTATGTCTTAGGCAGCTCCCAGCAGCAATTTGAACTGCTTGTATCAAACTTCTTGGGTATCAGAGGCCATTTAAGGATGAACCTAAGCAGAAAGAAACCTGTGTTTGAAGGTTTTCACATGTTGTTGTGGTTTTGTTTTGTTGTTGTTTTGATTTTTTTCACTTCTGAATAGGATGTGAAGAAACTAAACGTGATTTTTTTTAAAAAAAAACACATCTTTCCTTCTTTAATCTCTCCCTCAATTTCGCCTCGACATATTTGAAAAATGGAGCACATTTAAAAAGTATTGATTTGTCCACTTAAGCCATTAAGATATTTCTTTACACTAAATGGGAAATCTCAGGAATTACCAATGAGATAAAAGAACCCGTCCTGATTTTTTATTTATTTATTTATTTTAGTGAAAGCATTTCCCAAACTCATCCTAGGAGGCTGCATTTGCAGTCAGGATACTTATCTGCAGTGGGGATGGTACAGACAGAGCCAGAGGAGCAAAAGTTAAGGCTTGGCTTGGGGGCAGATTCAGTGACAGCCAAATCACTTCGGTAGAAGGTGGCAATTCCTCATGAGAGGGCCCCCTGCCCACGTGCCCCCATTTTCATCACAGAGCCACCTACTGGGGTGGGAGAGATGCTTCATCACACTGAAGCTCCCCCAGTTATCTAGGTCTTTGTTTGCAAGAACTGTGGGCTATGCAGCTTTGAGTCTCTGAGGAGGGGGTGGCCTCTGGGGGAGTCGCAGGTCTGTTCCATGAAGAGACAGAAAGCATGTGAAGGGAGGAGGGCTGGGGTTATCTCAGATACAAAGCAACTAATGGGAAGGGTGGGAAGATGTCAACGCTGTGCCCACCTACATGATTCCCCAGAAAGAAAAACAGGCATGCACAGAGGACCACCCACATGATGTCACAAGAAAAGACATGACACGTTTCTATGCTACAAACTGCTAGACAGCAAAAGCCGTACTCAGATGCCTCAGTCCTGATAGCCTGCTTTCCCTGGATGCTAACCCACCACCACCTGGGTCTATTAACCTCAAGCGCATGTAAGGGTTTCTGGATGTCTAAGTACAAACCAACAAACTAAACTTTCCAGATTCTTTGGACTCTAGTGCCTTTTGTCTTTAAGCACTGAATTGACCCCACCTGGCTAGTAGTTATGGAGACAGTAGCCTTCGGCAGGTACTAATTGTGACTCTTCGTGGATGCTTCACAGTACCTGGAGCTCAAAATCATGCAGTCCCTTGCTAGGATGAAATACTTTGATAGATGTCTCTGATCTTTGCTTGTTTGACTTTCTAAATCCCACATTTAATCTTCGTTAGAAGACTCTAACTATCATTATTTATTACTCTACCTATCTACTTGAGCTCAATTCTCACCTAACCTCATTAAAAGAGGTGTTACCATTGTTCCCGTTTGAAACTCATTAAAAGAGGTAGCACCATCGTTCCCGTTTGCCTATGGATGAGGCAGCCAAGGCTTAGCTAAGGTGAAGAAGTAACTATGGGGGTTGAAGTGAAGATCAATTGATAGTGCTTGCTTAGCAGTAATGAGAGCCCCAGGGTAAGGTGCCTTGCACCTCATAAAACCATGCAAGGAAGAAAGGAAGGAAGGAGGGAAGGAAAAAAGGGAAAATAGGAAGGAAGGGAAGTGGGGAGAAAAAAGGAAGGAGGAAGGGAAAGAGAGATGGAGGCAGGGAGGGAGGGAGGGAGAGGGGAAGAGAATGGGGAGAGAGAAAGAGGAGAGGAGAGCAAAGAATTCAAATGCAAAAGAATTATGTTCTGGATCATTTGCAGCTCTATAGAAAATCACCATAAACTAGGTAGATGCTGAATATCAAAACTTCACCTCTCACTGCCTCAGCCCCCATGCACCCCAACATTTGTCCCACTGTCAGCTATTGATCTGCGCTCCACAAGGATTAAGTGGGGAAGGGCTCCCTTGGCCCTGTATTGTAAGAGCATCATCCATCAGAGCTTTGCCCTTGGTACCTGCCTATTCTCCTGAATGGCCACCTTCTGACACTGTCATGTTGGTGATCAGGTTTCAGTGGTGACATTTAGTGAACCACAAACATTCAGAACATATCAGCTAGTGCCTGGCAGATGGGGACTTACCCCTTCTTTCCCGCAAATGTGCTAACTACATGCCTAGCACTTTATTGCTATGCTATGTTCTGTTTGTTTGTTTGTTTTTTGTTTTTGGTTTTTAGAGACTAGGTTTCTCTGTATAGCCCTGGCTGTCCTGGAACTCACTCTGTAGACCAGGCTGACCTCGAACTCAGAAATCCGCCTGTCTCTGCGTCCCGAGTGCGTGTGCCACCACACCCCTTACATGTGTAGCTGGCTACTTGCCTTTGCATTGCCCTAATATGTTGGGCAGCTCAAACTAGTTCAGGTTAAGCAGGCTCAGCTTTCTAGTTATAGGCACATAACCTGTTTCCTATGAATTCCAGATCTGAAGCCAAGAGACACTTGTTCTCGTCATAACTGTATTCTTAGCATTTAATTATTGTGCATTATAGGGAGTCCTCCCTCTTGAATTATGGCCCAGGGCACAGTCTACAAGAAGCAGATGATTCATTAAATTGATTATGACTGCCTTTTTACTTTTAATTCCTTCAAAAACTAGCTTGGCATCTGTATCTCTTGAGCACATGCTATTTCCTAAACATTGTGCTAGACATTAGGTTATGCATTTAATAGAGCATAGTCCTACCAGCTACACACACACACATACACACTCAGGTAAGTGGGCCATTCTGAGTGTTAAACACAAGAGGGTTGAGTGTTTACAGGTTGGCAATAATTACATCGCTTCAAGGTGCTAATGATACAAATGGGGCTTGACCATTGCTTTTGTTTTCTGTAGTGAGGGGCAGAAAATATGATCATTAGGTGTGAGAAGACTGAATCTTCTGTTAAGGAGAACACAAAAATGTGTTCTTAGAATAGAGGGTAATGCACTGAGGCAGGAGACCTGAGGATTGCAGAAGTGTGTGGAACATTTGTTGAGCAAATGAGCAGAGAATAAGGCTGGGAACAAAGGAGAAGGTTGAAGAATACTCAAGAATAGACACACACAGGTACACATCAAGTGTATAAACACACATGTTACACATAAAGCATAGAAGCACACATAAACACATAAAGTATATATACACATTAGGTATATAAACACACAAGAATGTACATATCACATCAAGTATATAAACACACAAGGATATACACACAGAGACATTAGGGGAGTGAAAGAAATGGGGAAAGAAGGATGGGGAAGTTGAAGCAGACAGATCTACTTATTTGGAAAACTACTAGAGTTGCAAAATAGAAAATTATGAATTTCACATGAAAACTCATATCATTCAAGTTATAAGTAAAAAGTAAAAAGAAAGAAAGAAAGTGAGACGTTCTGGTTGATAGTGAAATTACATAAAAAGAAACCAGTTTCCCTGTGAGGAATATTTTCCCTTCTATGTAAAGTTGAATTCTCATTGACCGGAGGACACTTGCTTCCATCTAAGCTGAATTCTCTCCCTGCTCTCTTGTGTGGAACTGCACTGCCTAGTCTGTCCATAGAGCGGTCCCAGATGGGAGATGGAGGCCACACGGGGCAGCGCATCCTGTGTGATGGGGGCTTTGCTGCAATGCATCTCCTTTGATCTCAGCTACTGTTGATCACTAGTGGCTTGCTACTTCAGGAAGCTACCAGAGTATTCGAAAGACTTTACATAAACGCTTATTTGCAGTTATCACTGATTACATTGAAATTACTTTGAAATAAACAGAGTGAGACTGGAAATTTGTGACAAATTGCAGCAATTTAAAAACACAGTCTGATTGGAAAATTAAGGTGGGTGTTTGGTGAACAATGGTGAGCAAGGGAAAGGGCTCGCAGATCAGCCGCCAAATTAATTACGAATTCATATCTGAAGCTCTGATCGAAGCTCTTCAGAAACAAAATGTAAAAGCAGAAAAATTTCAAAGCTATGTATCTTCTCTGGAAATGACAGATAAGGGGCTTAAACATAAGTTTCTGTCAGCCTTCCCTTCCCAAATTGGCAATTTCAGTTCACAGATCTGACTAATCCGTACATAGTCCAGCAGGAACACAACTACAACATCAAAAGAAGAGGTAAGAGATTTCAAAGTTGTCGGAGATTTGATACTTTGGCATAAGGAATCTCTTGACGTTCTAGCTTTAAATTTGTAGCTGCTGCTTGACAATATAGGAGCGGGGAATTCTTTCTAGAGCCTCTGGACTAAGCAGTGGCCGTGATCTTAGCCTTCTGGGTATAAGGGTGGGGAGTGAATTCCATCTTCATGCTGCTTCTCACCATTCAAATATCTTAGTGTGACTGCCACCAAGCAAACACATTTCTCCAGACACTTTGAATCTTGCAGGTATTTTCTATCCATCTTTGACATTTAAGGAACATTCTAATACTTGAAGCCAAGTATGCCTGTTAGGTAGTTCAGACATGCAGTCCAACCTAACTCACTATATTTTACTGAGCCAGAATTATGCACTGTGTAGTCAAGCTGTTACTGGTAAATTACAAACATGCTTAATTACTTAATGGCACATAATTTACAGATACACAGCTGTTATAAGGCATGTTTTAACAAATGAATAGGGTATTTTAAATGTTCTTTAAATTAGGATTCATTCTTTTTTAATCTTCTCATTTAAATATGTTTGAGGGCTGGTGGTTGAGGTGGCAGAGCACATAAAGGTGCTTTTCAACCAACACAGTCAGGGTGAGTTCACTCCCCAGAGCACACATGGTAGAAGGAACAGACTCTGACATCTCCATGTGTGCCATGACACAGTCACACACACACATGTACACATTCGTATCCCAGGAGGCCAGGCCTAGCAGTGAGGATGCCTCTGGTGGGTGGGGAAGTTGGAGGCCACAGACATGGGACTTGGGGAATGTTCCATAGCTGGAAGCATTTGTGAATCACACAATACCCAGGAAGTTGATGTCGACCACCAAACAAACAAATTGAAAGATTTTGGTTGAAAGTGAAATTTAGCCCATTTGACTAGAATTATGTTTGTTGGTGAGGATTTAAGTGTGCTGCCTGCTACCTGCTATAGCATCCAGACCACTGGTTTCCAAATGGTTTTTGCAAAGAACTTCAGGTGAATGTTTCACTGTGTTTTGGTATGTATTGTATGTGTGGTATGGGGATTCTTTCAATGTAAATAAAACAGTGTTTCATTACAGTCCATCCCACAGAGGAAAGTTGGATGAGTCCTGCATTATTTGTCTCCAGTTGAAATGGGCCACTTATGTCTGATCCAGTTCTCAATTCATTTTAGAGTCATTAAATACTTGCATGTCTTATGTTTGCATGCAACAGTTGTTTGTAATTCAACCCAACAACTTATAGAACTCCTTATTTGTTCCAGTATTGTGGTTTTATGGGTGGCTGAAGCCTACTCAGTTGCCAATAATGCTAATATGGACCAATGCTCTCAGCACAGTGATTCATTCTCTTGATGTTTAACAGAACAGCCATCCTAGCTCCTCTAAACTAAATCTTTGACATGCATGTATCTCCTTTTGAACCATCCCAGAATGACTCCTGGATATTCACACAGTCACTGACTTTCCACTGCAGGAGCAGCAGAGAAGAGCTCTAAGCACGGTGCGGAGGACAAGACCCAGACTATCATCACAGCCATGAAAGAAAGAATGAAGATCAGGGAGAGAAACAGACCAGAGGTGTTTGAAGTCATTCAGGAAATGTTCCAGATCTCCAAAGAGGATTTTGTGCAGTACACAAAGGCTGCCAAGCAGAGCGTGCTGGATGGGACGTCGAAGTGGTCTGCAAAAATTACCATTACAGGTAGAATACATCTTATACCATATAGAGGGTTTTTATGTGTATCAGGAATCACCATTAATAAAAAAAACTCTAGATAAAATAGATTAAAAATAAACTCTCGTCAATGTTGACAAATCTACCTATTCAATTTTCTCAAATAGATGAAGGAAAATTGGAATAATTTCACTCTATATTCTGTTAATTTACTCATCAATATTTTAAAGATTTAATAAATTAGCTTTTCAAGTTGCTTGCTACTGAATAATGGCAGCAGTGTCAATAATGTCCTCACTGAGGGTCACTATTAGTGTGTTGCTTTAAGGGGAATCATTTTTAGAACTACACACTCGTCCACCTGACCCTTAAGTAAACACCAGTGATGGTTAAAGTTCTTTAAAACCCTAAAGTTGGTCCTTTGAATGATATTAACATGCACGTGGGAGCAGGAGAGATGGGTTATTGTTTAATTAGTACCTACTGCTCTTACAGTAACCTAGTTTAAGTTTCTGGTTTAAGTTGCCAGTACCAACATGGATGCTTAAAGCCACCTATAATTCTAGGTCCAGAGGATCTGATGCCCTTTGCTTGCGTCCATGAGCACTGCACACAGCTGATGTACATACAAACAGGCAGGCAAAAGCCCATATACTAAAAATAAACAACACCAGAAGCATAGACCAAACTTCTGCTATTTTACTACATAATAAAATAAAAACCCTTTCTTTATTGGATTAAGTTGATCAATACCCACACTCAATCTAATATGTTTTTAAATCATTTGAATTTTACTGAACAATTTTTTTTGCATATGCTGCATGTAACCTAAGCCAATACACATATGTAAGTATATCAAAATATCGTTGGATATGTTCTTGATTTTTTTTTTAATTTACAGCTACTACTGTATGTTTCTACTTACGCCCAGCATGGATTTTCAAATATGAATACAATCCAGAATGATAAAATCTAGCTAGCTAATTTGCAAAGTGTCGTTTTGTTCTGAAAGCTCATGCATGACACCTGTTCTGTGCTTTAAGAACATACATAGCACATAGTATTTGCTGCAATCAATTTGATGTGTGATATGTCTTTTGAAATATGTTCCTCCTACCAAATCATAAAATATACTACATGTTTACACACACACGCCATGCTATCTTTCCCTAGGACCCCAACAGCTTCTTGCACACAGTTGCAGTTGTTGTCATATAGGAGTGACATCATTTTGTAGCAGGTTCTTCCACTAGACACAGTCTCTTCCAGTTTCATGAATCCTGTGAGAAGTGGCAGTATTTTGTTATGAATTCCTATTAACAGGAAAACACTTGAGTCAACATTTATCAAAATGAGATTTATACCTGGTCAATGGTACACAAAAAATATTATTCCATATTACTGATTATTAGAGAAATACAGATCTCAAACACAGTGAGCTACCTCTTTACACATTAGAATGCTTACCCTCCAGAAATACAAAAAATAACTGCAGATCAGAATATGCAGGGAAAGGAACCTAGTACAGTGGTAAGAGAAATATAAATTAAAACCATTAATATGGAGAACAAGAAGAGTGCTATAAAATATTCAAAATGTAACTACCACATGTTCCAGTGGTCCCACTATGAAGTGTATACCCCAAAGAGACAAAACCGAAAGTCACTATCTCATGAAAATCACTTTACTCCTGTGCCCACTGCAGCACAATTCACAGAAGCTGAGGTATTGTTCAGCACAAGTGTCCATCAACAGAGGGACAAAGGAAAAGTGGTAGGCACACATGGTGGGTAGTGCTCAGCAGGAGAAAGAACAGAGATGTTACAGTCATTGTGCATACTCTGTTCTAGATGTTTGTGGAGTTCAGTGAGCCGTGAGAATGAGTGTGGTGAGGTCGACTCTGCAAACCCAGGGTAAAATGACAGAAAACATTCTCTCTGATGGTTTTGTTTCTGAAAGCGTCGTCATATTGAAGCCTTTATTTCTGGTTCATTTCAGTGGTTTCCGCACAAGGCTTGCAGGCAAAAGACAAAACAGGGTCCAGCGACCCATATGTGACAGTTCAAGTTGGCAAAAATAAAAGAAGAACGAAAACTATCTTTGGAAACTTGAATCCAGTGTGGGACGAGAAGTTCTTCTTGTAAGTACATACCACAAAGCTATCACATAGACATGAGCATTTGAAAATGAATTGAAGACAGGCTCGTGAATGCTGAAGAAGTTATCACTAAATTTTAATCTCATGCAGAAATGTTGAAAAGGGGAGCTAGAATTTTAAACTTAATATTATGAAATGTTTTGTTTACTCTTTAGAAGTACATTTAGGGCAGCATTGGAGGAAGTAGTAAGAGTTTACTGTGTGGTCTATGACTTGGGCTGTGAGTGCTCAGAGTTGAGAATCTATGGGCTGGGCAAGTGCTGTACTACATGTGAAGATTTGTGACTAATGACAGAAGAGATATTTGGGGAGCCACCTCATCCATCCATTATGGTAGAAATGAGACTCGACCACCCAGAAAAAAATGGCTGATGATAACTTTATTACCTTTCACTGTCTATGGGGACATTTATTTATAAACTCTTACATCTTGCACCTAACAGCAAGAAATCACTCTTCTCTCCAGGATCCTTTTCTTTCTATAACTCTTCTTGAGAAAAAAAAATGATGCAATGATTTCTAGTTATAATCTGGTAAAAAGTCACTAAGGGGCTTACGTCTGCTGTATCTTCTTTATATGCTAAGTGAGCAATCTTGGATCTGTTTAAGTGTTTAACGGGTGAGGTGTGGGGGTTTGTGATTGCTATTTGTTTGAATATAGACCAATGAAAAGTGGTTTATAAAAACTGGTTTAGAGAACCACTTGGGATTGCATAACTATGAAATGAATGATGAGGTTTGGGTGGTGTTTCTCTTCAGAGGGATGGGTGGGCTCCTCTCTAGCTCTTTTTCAACAGAAGACAAGAAATCAATGGGTAGTTACAAATTGAGATTCTACTGGAGTCAAGTAAATGAATAAAGCCGGTTGGGCAACTGGGCAGAATCAGGGGGTGGTGGGGAAGCCCTGTCATAAAGGAGATCAAAGAACTCAGGGCAGAAGCAGCTGGACTGTCACAGCATCCTGCAGACAGGATGCTGTAGAGCCTGCAGTGTGGTGGGAGCTGTACACACAACACTTTAAAAATAACCTTGACTGCAGCACCATTGGCAGAGTGAATCTACACACAGGAGAATAGTTAAGTTTTGCTATATGCCTGCTTCTGTAAAATTGTCATTGCAGACAAGATGGTGAGCTTGCCTCTTCTAAAACACTCACACACAGTTGTCCCTCTGTCTTCCCTTGTCCCTAGCAGAAGACAGTCTGGGTGCTGATGTGGCATTCTTTGTGTTTCTCATTTTCTACATTTCCCACAGATGGAGTCGTGAGGCGTGTGCCCTTCTTCCACAGTGTTCCATTTGCTCAACATAGGGATTCTGAGTTGTAGAATACATCACTAATTCTTACCATTTTTCGTGCCAGGTAGTATTCCAGTATCATTTCCTGTTTATCTCACAAATCTATGAGACTCCTGGGTCTAACCCAGACTTCCAGTTCTTGGCAAGACTAAGTCTCAAATCTTTGAAATCTTAGCTTTCTGCCTTGTATACAGTGGCATCTTATGTGGGTTTTATTGTGTATCTTTCTCACTACTAAGAGTTGTTGTTAAGCATTGTTGTGCTTATATGCTGTGTCTCTTCCTTGATTAAGTGCCTATTCAAATATTTTGGCATTTTTACACAGAGTTTTGTATTTTCTTTTTAGTTGCATGTGCTTTATAGTTTTATACTCAGCCCTTGATGCATATTTAAGTAAAATTGAGTAAGGTATAGATTATACCTATGAATATTTGAGTGTTTGTCATTTTGAAAGCATTGTTTGTTCTCAGCTAAATTGCTTCTTTACCTTTTGATGGAATTCAGCTCTGCGTGTGTGGGTGGCTGTATTTCAGGACTCTGTTCCGTTCTGTTTGTCTGTTTATACTCAGGACTATGGACCAAACCCTTATTAAGAAGTCTGAAATTAAGGAAGCCTGAGTCGCATGGTGTTCTTCCTTTTTTTCTCAAAGTTCTGTTCACTGCATTAAGATACCTCCATTATTTCCATATTAATTTCATAATCAGTGTATTATTTTCTTTATAAAATAAAGCCATGAAAGAGTCAACTCCAAATAGACTTTTTATTTCTTAATAGCCCTGTATGAGATTCAAGTATTAAATCAAATGACACAGCAAGCATCTCAGCCTCGCTCCTGTCTTACCAGGAAGCATCTGGCCTTTGTGAATTCAAGTCCTAGCTGCGGCTTTATTGGTGCTGCTCTTTCTTCATTTAGGAAAAACAGCTTCTACTGCATTCTCTCTGTGCAGAGAGTTCTGATGAGAAAGCCTACGTCGGATTGTGTTCTTTTTCTGTGTGTGTTGACATGTCCATATGCGTTAGATTATCATTTGGTAAAATTATTTTCAAGATCTATTCCACTGTGTTTATGTGCCCATTGCTCCCTCTAGGAAGTCCGCTTGGTCCTTGTTTTCACAGGGCACCTGTGGCCTCTCACTTCCTGCTGCCTTTGATATTTTATTCTCTCTGCTCATTTGTTCAATGTCATCACTGGGTGGTAGAGTGTTCCCTTTTCTTGTGTTTCCACTGCTTAGGATTTGTTGAGGTGTTTGAGCCTGTAGATCTGAATTTCTTCTCATATATGGGAAAAATCCTGGATATTATTTCTGCCTCTCACCCCAATTGTGGAAACTCCCATTGATACATGCTCGAGTTGCAGTTTCTTGATGCTCTAACTTGATTCAATTTAATTTCTTTTGCTGTACAGAATGTTTCGGTTTTGATTTTTAAGGATTATTTTATGTTGTATGTATGAATGCCTCTGATATTGTTCTTTGTGCTCTGAATTAGTTGACTAGTGGGGTTCTTTTTGTTTCCTTATGAGACTTTAGATTTTTCCTGTGTTCTTTGAAGAACATCATATTGGTATTTTAGTGTGATTACATAGCATCGGTTGTTCTGACTGTGTAGCCGGTTTCACACTATTAATTCATCCTATCCTTGAGTGAGGATTATCTTTGCATCTGGAGGATTTTCTTCCATTTCTGCATTATTCTCCAGGTCCACTGTGGAGGCTTTTTACCTCCTTGGTTGGGTGTCTTCCTAAGTTTTTGTTTGTTCTTCTTCAGAGTCGTAATCAACGGCATATTCTTTACCTACTTTCTTCCTCAAGGGCTTCATCATGGTGTGTAGAAAAAAGTATTTGATTTTTATATGTGGTTTCTGAATTCTACTACTTAGTTGAATTTTTTTCATTGTTCCTGAGAGTCTACTAATTGTTTGAGCCTATGCAACACCTACCATGAATGTTTGATGCCCTTGACCAACAGTAACATCCACATAGCTTAGTTTTGTCTGCAAGATTTTTTCAATCTGTAGCATGTTTTTCTGTTTGCAAGTCTTTACGTCTATATGGTGTCTTAGACAACATTGTGAATATTTCTCTGTCAGCAGCTGGGACAACATTGCGGATATCACTTTGTCAGCAGCTGGGTATTTTGACATTCTGCAAAATTCTTACTCCTTGTTCTGAAAATCCGTTATATAGAAACATTTTATTTGTTTGGATCTTGCTTTAAAAATCTACTTGACAGAATTGAAATGGGGCTTAAGGATAATCATGCTGGTCCCTAAGAAGGCCAGAGACTTATGTGCTCTCTGCTGACTGACTCTTGAATTCTGAGGCTTTCTGGTCAGTTAAATGGAAAATTGTTCCTTTACCTGGCCCTGGATGGGCGCTGGGCTTTGTTGTATCTAAGCTAGCATTTCTTAAGTTAAGGAGGGTGTTAGCACAAGCATGACCTCATCATTATTCAGGTGACTTCAACAAGGAATCCTCCTTCTGTTCTGCTCTCTTCACTGCTGTGCCCTGTGACCTCCAGCTGCCTTGTTCTACCTGGAGTTTGAGCTTTATCTTTTCAGCCCAGAGGGCCAAAGTTTCTTGAATAGTGGCTGTGACAACCTCCTCAGACAAGAAGCTAAAGAAATTATGAGGTCACTTGAGTTTTGATCCTGCAGGGGTCAGCTCATTGACTGAACTACATTATGTTTGTATGCCTTGTAGATGTTTCAGTTTTTTGGTTTTGTTTGTTTGTTTGTTTGTTTGTTTGTTGTTTAATGTAGAATAATATCCCTTGTTAATCAGTGTTGTCTGGGATGGAAACCTGAGAACTTGAATTTAAATGATAAAATAAAGTGAAATAAAACCGTGTAAGAGTCTTTGCAGGTCATGGCAGGCAAAATAAACACTCCTAAGGGATTTGATATGTAGGTGGCCAGTAGCAGTCTGAGAAATAAAAACATCTACCCAACCATTCATATTTAATCTTATAAAGATTTCCCCATGAGAAATAAGCTAAGTGTTTGTATGAAGGGAAAGTGTTTGTATGATAAGTGTTTGCATGTAGAAAAAAAAATACCATCAACAATGAGGACCATATAGATGTTCTAGCTATGCTAATGTTCATACCAGCCAAAAATAATGTTAATCCTAGACAACCTAGAAAGCATGAAATAAGCACGCAGAAGGGTATATCCAGATTCTGGGAAATATGGTGACACAATGATAATCTTCTCAGGTAAAAAGTGTTCTAACCCCAATAGCGAGGGCACATGAGGACCAGAACATATGCAATTGTAACACTGCTAAAAGAGAATGGGAGCAGCAGACCTGAAAGGTTGTTAGGTCTCTGGCTTTTATTTTGTTGATGAGAAAATTGAAGTTCAGATGGGTTATGGAAGAGCCAGTTTTAATAAGCATCCCACTGTTGTGGAGCCGAATACAAGGCATAAGTGATGGTAGCCAGATGTACCTTTTCCTATAGCCAGCTTCTCCACTCTAAGAAGGGCTGCTACCCCAAAGGAGGCAAGCTGGCAAGTGTTGTTTAAAAAAAAAAAAGGAAAAAAACCCATGAAATCATTGTTCAACTTTTGGATGTGTTATATAGCTTATTTGTCCCTTGGTTAAAGGCCCTTTGATGCCCTCTGGAGACTTTTATGATGAGATATTTTTATTTTTAATTTCTATCACTTCTTGCACAGCTTAAATTGAGAATTTTTTTCTCATCAATAATTTTAATTCTGGAAGCATTCAGAACAGATTTAATACCCTTTCCCATTTGATATTCCTGAAAGCATTTGAAAATACTTGCATGGCCCAAACAGTCCTCTACTCCCTAAGCTCAAGTTTTTTTGTGTCCTAGTGCTGGTTCCCAAATTTCACCTCATGTCCAATCCTGGCCGATTGCATCCTCATGGCTATAGACCCAGTGCCTATATTTATCCTGTTCTTGAAGAGCCAAGTCACCTTTATTGTTCCCTTTTATTATCATGCTTCCATTTCAGCAAGTGTAGACAAAAGACACACTTTCTATAAGATACTTAAAAGGAAGTGTCTTAGTCAGGGTTTCTATTCCTGCACAAACATCATGACCAAGAAGCAGTTGGGGGGGGAAAGGGTTTATCCAGCTTACATTTCCACATTGCTGTTCATCACTGAAAGAAGTCAGGACTGGAACTCAAGCAGGTCAGGAAGCAGGAGCTGATGCAGAGGCCATGGAGGGATGTTCTTTTCTGGCTTGCTTCCCCTGGCTTGCTCAGCCTGCTCTCTTATAGAACCCAAGACTACCAGCCCAGAGATGGTCCCACCCACAAGGTCTTTCACCCTTGATCACTAATTGAGAAAATGCCTTACAGTTGGATCTCATGGAGGCATTTCCTCAACTGAAGCTCCTTTCTCTGTGATAACTCCAGCTGTGTCAAGTTGACACAAAACTAGCCAGTACAGAAAGTATACCATATTCTCATTTATGCATTTCCATCTCTTTAATTAAAATGTCAATGGTACAAAACCAAGGCCATAACTTTTAATATGAGAGAAGGTATTAAGTTACAGGACAGAGATGTAGATGTAGGTGTTGGCTCATATATTTCTTGTATCAGACTCATTTTACAGAACAAAAATGGAAGTAGAAGAGTGAAGGGAACTAATTGAATTTCCCAAATATGTATAAGTAATACCTATCCAATCTTTAAGTATGGGTAATTATTTTGACCACAGACTTTATAGTTGTACATTCATATGTATTAAGCCCTGATCTTTCATATTTGTCTGATTGACCAACAAAGACTTTTTAAAAGAAAATATGAAGATTAGAGAAGGCTAGAGCAGTAATTAAGAGTGCTTACTGCTCTTGTAGTGCCTGGCTTGGTTCCTAGCAAATGTATCAGGTGGTTCAACACCACCTCTTACTCCAGTTCCAGGGCATCTGATGCCCTGTCGCTTAAAATGAATATTTTTAAGTGTGTATGTATATATGTGTGTGTACATGTTTGTGTGTAAGTTCACAAAGTTAGAAACAGAAAAGAGAAAGAAGATATCACAGGAGAAGAGTAGAGAGAAGGACGAAGAGAAAAGAGACTGCAATGGAGAGTGTGTAATAGAAAAGCAGAGAGGGGATGCAGGCAGGAAGGAATGGGGCCAGCAGAGGACAAAGGGGAGCATACTGAACAGAGGATATGGGAAGATGCCATAACAAAATGCAATCTTCTGTATGCTCACTTAAAATTAGTTTTAAGAAATGTATGGATGGCATCTGACTCGAGAGTGGGTCATTCTAGAGTGTTTCAGAGAAGAAAGGCATGATCCCTGGAGCCTTTGCAGAAGCCTGGAGAATGTGAGGCTGTCACACATTTCTCATTTCGAAAAGACCACATGAAGATTAGTTGTGACAATGCCAGTTATAGATCTTTGGAGATGGAAATGTCTTGTAGAGTTAAGGTGTTCTCAGTCTTGTCTCTTTGATAATTACTTGGGTACTCCCTTCACAATTAATTGTGATATTTGATTCTAATTCCCCATGCTACAGGTAATGGTATCTTTTGTGCTTTTAAACTATTCCCTAAAAGGGAGCAGAATGAGTTGCTCCCATTGGATTACAGAAAGAAAACAACCTCAGGTGTGTTCATTTAATGATAAACGTGGGAGCTAAGAAACCTATGTCTCATGTATACATCAGTGGGTGTTTCCAGAGGATTCTCTAGTCAGTCCTTCAAGCTTCATTTCCCCCTGGATTTTGTTTGCTCTGTGTTTGTTTGTTTGTTTGTTGTTTTCAAATTTCTGAAATAGAAAAAAATTTTGTGTTGTAGTCTTCCCAGGGGGCAGGTAGTCATAAGATTGTAGTAGGGATGGGTTGTGTCACAACATTTCATAAGAAGGAATTCTGTGAGCTGGGCAGTGATGGCACATGCCTTTAATTCCAGTACTTGGGAGGCAGAGGCAGACAGATATCTGAGTTCAAGGCCAGCCTGGTCTACAGAGTGAGTTCCAGGACAGCCAGGACTATACAGAGAAACCCTGTCTCGAAAAAAAAACCAAAACCAAAACAAACAAACAAAAAGAATTCTGTGAACAAGAAGTTTCATCAACACAATGCTGGGGTAGGAACACAAACAGCTCTACTTTACTGTGGTATCAAAAAAGAATAGTTTGTGGCTTAGACATTCTGCTCACACAGTTCCCTGGAAAACCAGCTATACTCTCTTCAGGGGAATCAGTTAACCTCCCCGCCCCCCAGCCCCAACCATTTACTTCACTTGGGCTCCCCGTATGTACAAAACACCATGCTATGCACCAATAAAAGTACAGGTATGCGCAGAGGTTTCATCGTTTATGAAACATTATCTCCTCTATAAGATTACAAATCTGACTTCTAGAACCATTCTGGGTCTAGCATTCTTTTTTGTCTAAGGAAGCCTTTAAATTCTTCAAATCACAAGATTGTTCTGTTTATTTTTTTCATTGATGCCAGGGATCAAGTGTCTGGCAAGTAGCAACTGAAGGGAATGCTGGTTTACTCTAAGCTTACACTTTCAGGGGTAGAGTTCATCCTAGCCAGAAGGTGTAGCAGGGGAAGTATCCCACCATTAAGAGCCAAGCACAAATGGGAAGCTGGGTGTGTTTTGAAGCTTGATGGCTCACTTCCAAGAGCACGCTCCAGTGAGGCTACACTTCCAAAAGGTTCCATAGTCTTTGCCAATAGTGCCACCAGCTCAGGACCAAAAGTTCAAGCACAAAAGCCTGCAGGGGGACACTCCACACTCAAACCACTTCACTTACAGATGTAGCCATTATTCTCGCCTCCAACTCAGTGTTGCTGTAGGAGGTTCTGTAACCCAAGAACACCATGAACTTGGGATAGTGCTATTCAGAGAGATGGCTGCCTTGGCCCTTTAGTAGCATTTATTAACTATATCCACTTCCAGACGCCTGGCTTCAGTAGCAGACAAAGAGCCACAGGCATTGTGGCTGTCACCAAGCCATGTGCTGCTCAGCCAGGGATGAGTGTGAATTAAACATAAACTGCGCTGTATACACGATGGTTTATTTAACACTACAATTAAATAAAAATTCCTGCATACCACAGCAGATTAATATTTTAAAATGACAGGTGGAAAGCAATCAAGATTTGATTTATTGCTTAGATCACTCACACAGTCCCTCCTGCGGCTGGCTGGGGAAAGCAGCATTTCCTTAGCTTGCCATGATGGTATCTGCATTAGCATATCATTTGTCACAGAAGGTGCTTTCATGTGGTTTCAAAGCAGGAGGGAGTCTACTCACCCTTTATTAGCTTAAATTTTTTTGTTTTTGTTTTCTACTAATCACAGACTAGATTGTGAGTGTGCCTAAAAGAGAGGAATTCCAACCAGCTTTGCCTCTCACTTGCACTGTAGTTGAGTCCTTTGTTACCAACCTGTAATCAGTAGAGACAATAAAAAGGAAGTCAAAAAAAAAAAAAAAAAAAAAAGCAGAGCGGTGGTGGCACATGCCTTTAATCCCAGCACTTGGGAGGCAGAGGCAGGCAGATTTCTGAGTTCGAGGCCAACCTGGTCTACAGAGTGAGTTCCAGGACAGCCAGGGCTACACAGAAAAACCCTGTCTCAGAAAAACCAAAAGAAAAAAAAAAAGGAGTTATTTTGCCATTGCTTTGCATTAGAACCTATGAATTCTGTAACAAGAGAAAGGGGTATAGAGCGTGGATTGTGTTTCTTAAAAACACAAATTGGAAACTCAAAAAGAATTAATAAGCAGCAAACCTTGAAAAAATACAGTCCTAAAGACTGCCACATCCTGTTCTGTGGGCAGAGATAGAAGAAGATCATGATCTTTGCTTAGTTCCAAACTAAGAAATGAACCTGGGTGTGGTATCTCAGCCCATGATCCTGCACTTGGAATATAGAGCCAAGAGGATCAGAAATTCAAAGCCAGTAGCCCAGACTACATGAAATCCAGTGGAATTCAAACAACGTGTTCCAAATCCTCAGTAAATAAATAGAATGTAAAACAGGAATCCACACTGTCAGGTCCATTGGAAACTCCATTTCCCAAGGTTCTGGTAGTTAGACAGAAGTCAGCACTCCCGGGAGCTTTGAAGCTGGTTCCGCTCTGCCAAAGGAGTCATTTCCTTGTCTCTGGCAGGAAGGACAGAAGGCTACCAGTGATGCCTATGAGCATGCCAAAATGTATGCTGGCTTCCAGGCTTCTTCAGTAGTACAGGCTCTTAGCTCTTCTCATCTCCCAGTAACCTTCTGCAGCCCACTGGTTTCCTTCCCCTCAGCTTCTCATTCTCCTTACAGCCCTGCTATCGCCACTGTAAGCTCTCTAGTCTTCTCTTTTGCCCATGCTCGGTCTTCTCCCCCTCCCTCTACTCTGTTCTTGCTTTTCTCCTCACCAGGGTCCGTCTGCTGGCCATGTTCAGCCTACTACTTCCTCTCACTGCTCAGGACTCTTCCAGGTGCCTCTGGCTGGGCACTCCCTCATATCTACCATATATCCTTCTCCCTAAGCATGCATTGGAATGACTGTGTTGTCAGTTTATACACATAGGCCAGATTACTATAGGAAGCCTTCTTGTCAAAAGGAAAAAAAAAAACCTCTTCACTAAATGACTCAATAAAATGAGATTAGAAGATTATTTATATTATGTGTTTTGTGTACATAGGAAAGAGTCAGAAGCCATGAGGTTCTGCTAGACACTCATGTGTGGATTAAAACAAATTTTCCTGAGTGGAATACATCTAGTAAGGGCCCTCAGTCCGCCTGAGAGAGCACAGAGTGTTTTAAGAACCCAAGCACCACACTGTCCACCCATTCATTGGCTTGACTGGTTCCTCCACGTCTTGATGCTCAGTTACTTGAAAGCAGAGAGGGAAGCTCAACTCCCGATGCTTTCCTAGACAAACTGTGAGTCTAAGGATATCCAGCAGTGACTTACCTCCGTGGAAGGCAAAATCCAGATTCCAAAGTAGTTTTTTCCACAAATACCAGCTCCATTACTTTATAGGAAAACCCCATCAATTGAGCGTATCTGTGGGAGGCTTTGTCCTGTGCTGCCAGACATGGAGTCAAGTAGGAAACACATCTGCTGCCTACTGGAGCATCCTTGTTGGAAAATAGATCATGCAGAGGTTGATGCCAGCAGTCGGTCAGTTAGGGGATGAGACATGGGTAGCTCTACCCATAAAATCTCAGGTATAGGGCCCTGCAGTACAGCTCATCTATCAGGGCCACATGTTTAAAGAAAACTGGCACATCCACTTCCAGGAACTGCCAATTGCCAATACTTCTCAACTAGGGGTGGGACTCAGTGCTCCCTGCAGCCGCCATGCAAGGAGTTTGTTATTTTTTCCTGGTAAGGCCACCTGGCAGGGCTTGGCAATGCAATAGGTATTTGATTCTAGATAAAGGGTGCTAAACACAAAGTAATATTTGAGAACTAAATAAAGGTGTTCTATGTCTATATGGAGCTCAATGAAGAGATATTAATGAGTAAAAAGAATCTAGCCAGGCATGGTGGCGCACGCCTTTAGTCCCAGCACCCGGGAGGCAGAGGCAGGTGGATTTCTGAGTTCCAGGCCAGCCTGGTCTACAGAGTGAGTTCAGCCAGCGCACACAATTACCAAACCTTCTGAAGGGTGAGCCTCGCAAATAGGCAGGAAGAAGACTGCATTGCTTAGCGAGGAAGGGCATGGGCAGGGTTCTGTGAGGCTGGGATCGGCTTCAGATTACATAGGGAAAGCTGCCAAGTTCAGTGCTGTGTCCAGAGAAACTATCTTCTAAAAACAAAGAAATCAAATAAAACATGAAGGCTTTTCAGGTACAAAGAAACAGGAAGCTTCAAGAGAAGCTTGAAGCCACACCAAATGGTTATCGAATTCCAAATGGTTAATCTTGAAAACACAGAATGAATCGCATGAAACAGACTGTGCAGCTTATATTCTGGGCTATATGTGCATATATGTATATGCATGTAGCAAAAAATTAATGAAAAAGGCCATGAATTTGCGAGCAAGGAGGGAAGTAGGGAGAAAGGAGAAGAGGGAAGGGTGTAGTTGTATTAGAATCTCAAAAATAAAAGAAAAATTACAAATTAATAATAAAAAAGAGTTATGGCATTTGTAATGAAAAAAAAAGCATAGCTGAATGATTTTTAAGAATTCCCCTGGAACTAAAAACTTGCATTTAATAAAACAGAAACTCCTTAAAATGAAAAGAAAAAGAAAAAGAAAAAAATTGGTAAAAAGAGAAATAATACCAATTGTAAACATAGATGTCTATAAAAGTAATAAAATAAATAACAAATACTGAACACAACAATTACAATAGCAAATATAACAGACTGATACATAGTAGTTTAAATCTATTTTTTAAAGTATTAAGCATGGACTGTTGAGATGATTCTGTGGATAAAGGCACTTGCCACCCAGTCTGATGACCTGCATTCAATCCTTAGGGCATATGGCAGAAACCCAGAACCAAATGTATAGCAAGTTGTCCTCTGCCCTCCACATTCATACCCTGACAGACAGACAGACAGACACAGACACAGGCGCGCGTGTACACACACACACACACACACACACACACACACACCTAATAAAATTTCCAAAATGTACTAATTCTTAAACAAAAATAATTACTCAGATTTACATCACATGTAATTATTAAAATGCATCATTACACTTACCCAGTGTTCTCAACAACAGAGCTAGAAATCTACTATTATAAAAATCTCATACTGTGCAACAAAAGATACATTTTAGATTGTGTTATTTTAAAATATATATGAGATTTAAAATAGCTGAGATAATGAGAAAACAAAATGCTATGGCTAAGATGACAAAGCAGACAAAAGCCAATGGAGAGATGCTCAATAAAATTTGTAAAAAATCAGAAAAATCAAAAAGGAGGCAAAAAGAAAGACCACAGTGACTTTGTCACCCCCGTGCTTTGCTCTTGGCCATTGCTAGTCCCCAACAATCTGGTTCAGATCTAAAGCGCTCAGAATAGCAGAGGAATCCCAGGTCCTGGGCTTTCCTTATCGCAGTTACAGCAGAGTTGAAGGATGCTCTTTTCCCTGAAGGCACATATGGAAAGCGAGGACCCCAGCCTTTGGCCTCTTATTCTTGTTACTTGCTTTTCATCACATGTTCCTTGGGGGGAATTAATGCTATTGCAACCTGTTCACAGCTTGTACATGGACTCAGAACATTCTAGGTATAAATGAGTGTTATCTTGGGTACATATGTGTATGTATTCACGTTCACATTGCTGTTATTGTATCTTAGTGTACTTAATCCTCATGATTGCCATGTTCTCATGTGTGCCAGTGATTTTTTTTTTTTCTCAAACTTTTGAAGCCATTTGGGACTGAGACCTCCTTATGTAATATTGTATACAAAGTAAATTTAAAGCTTCCTGGCTATCTTCAAATCAAGCTTTCTGGTGTTGGTTTCCTACCCATGACAGCGTTTTCCCCATTACTTTGTTTTATGACTTCAGCCTTCTTATAATTCTTTTGATGGCAGCTCTCTTACAACTTCCAAATGCATTTCTTCTTCCTCTGTATCCACTGCTTAAAAGTTATTTGGGTGAGCTCAGATATCCATTTTTAATCCAAACCTCCAGACCCTTTTCTTGACTGAAGATAGCCTGGCATTTTCCTTTGCACGTGTTCAATGAGTTTCTAATGCTTGACTAGAACTAGAAGCAAGAGGAGTATAGAGAAGAAAAAACTTACTTTGGCTTAGCTAAAGTACAGACATGGAAGAAAGATGTCCCCTGGGCTTCCAGCTGATGAGATCTGAGCGACGCTTCTTCATCTTCTCTCTGTGGAGCCTGGAATAATACTGAAGGCACAGTATAAAAAAAACCAATGGTAATTCTGAGAGAATATGGCATAGCTCCATTTTAGGGTCCTGGGCTAGATCTTTGCTGGCATCAGACACTTATTGTTCAGTAGGATTCTATTCTGCAAAAATAATATGCTTGGAAATTTACATAAAAATATAGACTGTCCTTTTTAGTCTTGGTAATACAGAAGCCATGTTTTAAATGTTTAAATTGGTAGGCTATTGCTTACTTATTCCTTGCTTCATCCCTTTTTTTGTCACATGTATTTAGTTTTTGGATAAGGTGGGCTGGTGCAAGAATGGGCATATGGAGATCAGAGGCCGGCTTCCTCTGTCTGGGTTTCTAGGATCAAAGTCAGGTCATCAGCCTTGCCAGCAGATGCCCTTACTCCTCCAGGCATCTGGCCTGCCCTATCTTGTTTAATTCTAAAGAGAAACTGAAACAAATATCCCAGCATTATTTTCATTTAAGTATTCAATTATAGAGACTGAAATGAAACTAAGTATTTTCGAAGCAAAATCTGTTTGTAATCCAGCAGTGACGTTGTTGACAGAAAGGTTCATTTTTAGAAAAACAAATGGCTGGTGATTCTGTACTGGCTTTCCTGAGGATGTCAGAAGCTAAGGCTTTGTTAGTGTCGACCCTACATACACAGCCAGTGGCCAGCGATCAATCCGAGAAAGCCAGTTCTCTGGTTAGCATTTATGCAAGGGAAAGCAATGAAATCACTAATTCCTGACTCCTCACAGCTACAAAAATGGCAACTGAAATGACTTGACCCAAAGTCTTATCTTTTATGAAAATGAATGCCTCAGCTGCCAATCTTTTAGTCATCTAGAGCATAGTATTTGTTTGCAGGTTTTAAAATGAGTTGTACCTTTATTCAATCAGATTGGGTTTTGCTTTCGTTACAAAGCTTGCAGAAAATTGGAATCTGGTAAAAAACAAGAATATAGGAAGTCTCCAACTCACATATCTGGAATGATATAGGTGTATATGTATATGTGTGTATACATGTCTGTATGTCCGTGTATGAGTGTGTATGTCTGTGTGTCTGTGTATGAGTTTGTATGTGTGTGTGCATGTGCATGCATGCATGTTAAATTTTAGATTTTTTTTGGAACTAAAATTCACATTTTAATAATAGGAAGTAGGATTGTAGACAGATGCCAGTGCCACACTACAAGACTTTATTAGGATTTTTATACCATCTGTACAGGGACTTGAAATTTTGTTGTTTGGTTCTGCATTGTCTCTTCTCATTTTGCATGATACCCTGCATGTGTCTAGAGAGAACTGAAAGCTAACCCACAATGCTGCTTATGAGTTCTGAAGCAGAATTGCTCTATTCCAGATAATGGGTTAAAGCTTACATTTAAGTAGAAAAGTAATTGGAGTGAATTTCCTAAGGTTTGTCTTTTACCGATCCTCGGTGGTTGGTGTGAACCTTTCTCTAAGCCTGCATCTGTGCCCTGGTGTTGCTGATGTTTGGGAAGAAGGAGAGATTAGTTCACAGTGTTTACCTTTAAGATCGCCTCCACTGAGTCGAGTTCTGCGTTCATATAACATCTGCCAAGGAGACTGCACAGTTGTCACTTGTTATTAAGGCTCTCACTGTCACTTCAGGGTGTCTAGGGAGGGCAGCTGCCTCCTCTTCTAGCAAAGACACTGGGGTAGGGGGGTTTCTAAGAGAAAGGAAAGTTGGATGTCAAGAGAATTGAATGGTCTTCTGAGATGTGAACTTCTGCTATTGACTCATCTCTCTGGTAGGAAATGGGCCAAAAATGCCAAGAAATCCCTAAGAGATAAGAGAAGGTTTTATGAGGTGGTTGTTGTTTTGTGATGGTTTTGGTTGTGGTTGTTCTTTAAATGCATTGGATAGGAAAAGAGAAAATATCATATTAATATAACACACACACACTTGCATGCACACGTACACACACCACTTCATATCATGATGGATATGCTCCCTAAAGCATCAATATAGTATAAAAAGATAGGTTTGCTATTACCTGATTTAAAAGATTAAAGTAAGATCATCCTTGTTATCATAGAATAAAGAACCAGATATGAGAGTGAACACCTGTTTGATTGCTAGAGGATAAGTTGGTATCATGGGTGTATGTGTCTATAGATGCTTATAGGTTAATAATTAATATGCATACCATTCCGTCTATATAATTCACTCTGAACAACTTGACTTAAAAACTTTCAGCATATGTATGATGTATGATGTTCTGAGCTTTTTGTGACAGAGGAATGGATGCCATCAAACTATCCCTTAACTGTACATGAAGGATACGCTAGTAAATGCACACACGTGTGGTAGAACATTGATAATGAAAAGGCATAAACGTCCACCAGCAGAAGAATGGACAGTGAAAGGTCATTGCCTTTGTTTGGTCTCTGCTGCCATGATAAAATGCTGGCCAGAAGCAACTTGGGAAGGAAAGGGTTCATTTCAGCTTACAGTCAGTCCATCAGGAAGAAAACCAGGGTGGGAATTCAAGGCAGGAACCTGGAGGCAAAACCTGAAGTATTCCTTTCCTTATTTTTCTGTTGAAGAACAGCCCCAGCAAAGTCTGGGTTTCCTCATGGGTGGAGCCCCTCTGCAGTGTTAACTCAACATTTCAGTTCCTCCTCATGCCTCTGACCCTGCTTCTGGGCCCAGGCAGCCTCTTCTTCTCCATCCTTCCAAGGAGGAGTGTCAAGAGAGTCAACAGTTTCTTAGTGTACTCATTTCAGGGTCCTTTATTCTTTTGTTTTGATTTTAACCATCTTGTCATAGTGAGAACAATTTCCAGTGTTGAATTCCCTAGACTATATCGAGGACTGAGTGAGTTCTGAAGGAATGGCCACATTCTGATAAATTCACTCATGCATTCATTTTTCTTCTTTACTTGGGTTCTCATACCCAGGCAAGTGACCCTTTCTCCTGCTCTGAGGTGACAAGGAAGGTGTAAACAGCTCACCTTTTTTTCTTTATTACTCATATTTTAGTTAAAGCAGTTCCTAAGACACAACTATACAGAGATGGAGAGATTGCTCAGTGGTTAAGAACACTGACTCCTCTTCTAGAGATCCTGAGTTCAGGTTAGTGGGATCTGATGCCTTTCTCGGGTGTTTCTGAAGACAGCTACAGTGTACTCATATACAAAAATAAGTAAATCTTTAAAAAAAAAAAAGATGCAACAGTACACCATGAAACATTTGTTAAATTAAACTGCCTGGACTCAATGTCCTAAACTACAGTTGTCTCAAACTATACCCACCATCATGCACATTATGTTCCTTTGGTGCTAGGCTCCAAGATGTAAATCAAGGATATAGAAATGATGGGAGGCCAAGGCAGGCAGATTTCTGAGTTTGAGGCCAGCCTGGTCTACAGAGTGAGTTCCAGGACAGCCAGGGCTGCACAGAGAAACCCTGTCTTGAAAGAAACCAAAAAAAAAAAAAAAAAAAAAAAAGAAAAGAAAAGAAAAAGAAATGATGTCTTGGCTCCTTCTCAAATAGGAAGCTTGGTTTTAATCTCCTTGTGCATAGTGAGGGAATAAGAATCTAGGGTATCCATTCAGCAAAACAGAACTCATCAGATAACAGATAGAGCTTGGCATTGCAACATAGGTTTTCATTTGTTTGTTTGTTTGTTTTTGTTTGGGGGGGTTGTTTTCTTTTTTGTTTGGGGACCGCTTTTTTTTTTTGAAGGAAAAATCTAACCTTCAATAAAAAGTCTTTATCAAAGAAAAAACAGAGAGAGCTAGAGGAGTGGTCAAGGGGTGTTTGCTTCTATTGCAAGGAATAGACAGTTCCCAGCACCAATGTGGGTGGCTCACAGATATCAGTAGCTCTAGCCCCAGAGGATCTGATACTTTCTTAAGGTATTACTCTTATGAGGAAAACACACACACACACACACACACACACTCATACCTGCACATGATAAATATAAAATAATCTTTTAAAATGAGAGGGTCTTACTGCCTGAAGGCAAGAGAGAAAGCTTTCCTGCTGCTATGGTCTTTCTGTCTATCGAGGGCACTTTGTTCCTGCCTGACCATAATGCTTTCTTGAGTTTATTGAACATGGTTAGTTCCACATGCTTTCAAAAGCCCACCTGCCAGTCCTCACTTTCAATCTTCCACTTCAACAATAAGGCTAGGCTAAGTTATAAAAGAGTCAAGCTATAGGAACAAAACTTATCGACTAAGACAAACTGAACTGAATCCATACATGACATTTTCTTAGGAGCAGCATCCTTTCCTGGAAGCTAACTGCTTCCCAGATGACTCATGGAATTCAGCAACAAAAGAAAGTCTGAAAATGGACTTCTCAGTGAGATTGGCTGAAAGAAACTTACATATTCACTCAACAGAGGCTTATGGTCAGCATATATGGTGGGTATATTTCACCAGTGATATTCTGTGTTATAACCACAAACTAATGGACACAGACATACAGAATCAGACACATTCACATACAAATACACACACACACACACTTAAACAGAGAGGAAGAAATGTGTTAGTAATATTTTAAACTAATTTGTAATAATATATTATATGCCATTTAGATGAAACTATATATATATGAATCTGACTGAAGTAGGGATAACAAGTTATTTTATAGTTTCATCTAAAATGACATTATATATATATATGTGTGTGTGTGTGTGTATGTGTGTATATGTTTGTGTGTATATATATATACACACAACCTGTACAATCAGCCCCTGTTCCTACCTTCCATTCCAGCTCTGAGGAGGCACAGGCCAGTGGATCTCTGTGAGTTTGAGGCCAGCCTGGTCTTTATAGTGAGCTCCAGGTCAGCCAAGTCTATACAGTAAGACCCTGTCTGAATTTATTTTTTTTAAGATTTATTTATTTAATATATGTGAGTACACTGTTGCTGTCTTCAGACACACCAGAAGAGGGCATCAGATCCCATATATATGGGCAGCCACGATGCCCATATATATATATATATATGCAGGTTGAGTGAGGGAGCCATGAGGAGCCAGTCAGTAAGCTGCACTCCTCCATAGCCTGTACTTCTAGGTTCTTGTTTGAGCTCCTGCCTTGACTTCCTTCCATGTTGGCCTGTTAACTGGACATGTAAGCTGAACTTTCCTCCCTGAGTTGGTTTTGTTCGTGATGTTTTATAGCAGGATATATCCGTAATGATTGTAAAATAAGCTCATATGAAATTAGGGAGCTTCTGCACATCAAAGGAAAACATCAGCACTTTGAATAGACTACACAGGGGCAGGAAACCATTGCTTGAATTATTTCAGACAGTTAACATCTAGACTTCATTAATAAATACAAAAATTAAACTAAAGAAACCCCCCCCAAAAAAAAACAAGCAAAACATGTCAATTAAGTGAACTAATAGTCAGAACAGAATTCTCAAAAGAAGAAACACAAATACCCAAGAAACAAAGAAACATATTTAAAAGGTATTCGACATCCTTAGCAATTAGGGAAAGGAAGATTTAAAGCAATAATTAAAATCTCATTAAAATGAGAGTCCATCTCACTCCAGTTAGAATGGCTACCATCCAGGAAACAGGTGATAAGTGCTTGTGAGGAAGTGGGGAAGACACGTCCCTCTGGATGGAGAGAAGTATATGTTTTCTCAAAATTAAAAATAGAACTACCATATGACCTAGCTACAGTACTCCTGGACATATACCCAAGGACTCCATATTCTCCAGACAGATATTTACACTCGATGTTTATTGCTGCTCCATTCACCACAGCAAGGGGACAGAAGCAGCCACGATGCCCATCAACAGATAAATGGATAATGTGGTGCATACACACAGTGGAGTCTTACTCAACCTTAAAGAAAAATGAAATTTGCAGGAAAATGAGTAAATCTGGGAGTTATTGTGTTAAATTAGCTCAAACAGACTAAGAAAGAGGAATACCACATGATCTGTGATATGAGGTTCTACCTTTAAATTTTTATGTGTGTATATTTCTCTGAGTTATGAAGAGTTTTTAAAAGAGAAGAAGAACAGGGAGAAAATAATAGAATACACAGGACACAAAAGTAGAAAGGAAGATGCTTGTATATTGTTTGTAACAAAAGGTCCATTGTTCAATTTCACCAATAAAGACTCGGGAGCCAGATGCTGGGGGGAAAGTCTGTGAGCTCAGAGAGGCAGAGAAAACACCCAGCTGGCCTTCTTCCTCAGCCAATGTCTCAAAAAGAAAAGAAAGCTCTCCTTCCCCATAACATCTCAAAAACCCTTAAACTGAATGCCCCTCCTTTCTACTTCCTGTGTGTCTCTCTATTCATCCTCCTGATACCCTCTCGCTCTCTGTAGCTTCTTTTCCCCCAGTCAACTGGTTGCTTGGTCCACTACTTCACATATAGTTGAGTTTATTTAATCCTGTTTACAATAAACAGAAAGCTCTTGGATTAAAGGTGTGTCCTAGAGCTGAGCCCCACCATATCTAGGAACAGGATTTTTTCAGTAAACACCACAATCTGGGGGTTCACAGTGTGATCAAATTTCCTGCAGCAGACATGTATGGACATGGATAAGATGAGGGGGAGGGATGGGGAAGAGGAACACAATTGTACAGTCATGGTGGTAAGATTTCTTGTTCTTAATTTCAACGACTTTTACATCAGCATTTTATACAATGAATTTACAGTTTGCCAAGCTTGATGAAGCATAAGTGTAAACTTTTGGGTGCTGTTCTCTCTAATTGCTGTAATTAAATGCTCCTGATAAGTGAAGGTAGGAACATGGGAGTGATAACATAACATGGTGGTTTAATCCTAAAATTATACACTATAGTGGGAGGGCTGAAAAGAGTCTGAGGCAGGAGGATTCCAGGGTAGAAGCCAGCCTGGGCTGCAAAATGAGACCCTTTCAAAAAAAAAAAAACCAGGGGAAATGTTTCACTGCATTGCCAATGAATTTTGAACTTATGAGTTTGTCTCTATTTCAGTAATTTTGAAGATTTTAGATATAGTAAGATGAGAGATATTGATTCAACAACAAATGAGAAACCAATAGTTTAATGAGAGCAAGTTTCATAACTTGAGATAACTCGCCGAGAGGAAGTGTAAAAGCTGAGTGTCTTATTCTGTTTCTGTCTTGTGGGTCAGAGTCCAGGGAATTCAGCTGTAAGTTGAGACTCTAATTACTTGCTGAAAGGCAGCCTCAGAATGGCTCTAACAGCACATTCCTAGCTGAAGATTTCTCTCTGTCCCTGCCCTCCTGCACCACCCTGAGTTAAAGTGAGATTGCTTACAATCTCTAGAAGAGATTTTAGAGTGCAGTTACCATAGCAGAAGAGGATGAAGAATAGAGCAAGAATATTCAGTAATTATTCCAGCTATATTTTGATATAATGTAACCTGACTAACTTCAATGCAGATAAAGAGAGAGATGCATTGGTTCATGTCTGTGTAACCCATCTTTGAGACGGGGACATTACTAGCCATGGCTTCTTCTCTGAAACAGAGATGCTGAGTGGGGCACAGGCAGGAGGTGAGTTAGTTCTGCTTCAACTACCAGCGAAGCTTCTATTTAAATACCTGCTCACACGCAGAGATCAGGGGATGAGATTGAGCAGGAACATGGTCACTGGGCAATTAGGCTTTACTGATGTCAGCCTGATGTCCCGTTCTGAGATAGTCTCCCTTACTTAAGAAGTAAATTAGCCTCTCCTAATTTAGGTTAAAGGGATTTTTTTTTGGTGGAGTCATAAGAGATACATATATGGATGTTATGTTGAAAACTAAATCTAGAAATAATGTTCGATGAGAACAATTGCAATAAAGAAATTAGTCATTTTG
The DNA here is from genome assembly GCF_000001635.26 of Mus musculus. NCBI lineage: Eukaryota > Metazoa > Chordata > Mammalia > Rodentia > Muridae > Mus > Mus musculus. The sequence goes on along the minus strand of NC_000075.6, from coordinate 73,713,440 downwards.
GATGGCTAACAAAACACAATTTCCCCAGTACTGATTGGCTTCAACATATTATAGCACCTATGAATTAAAAAACTAAGAGAATGCACAGATAGTAATCCTGTTGTCTTGGCTAGTTTTATGTCAATTTGACAAAACTCCAGTCATCTGAAAAGAGGGCACCTCAATTGAGAAAATGCCTCCTGTAGGACATTTTCTTAATTGGTGATTAATAAAGGGGGGGCCAATCCATTGTGCGTGGTGCTCTCTCTGGGATGGTAGTCCTGAGTTCTGTAAGAAAGCAGGCTGAACAAGACCCCATGAGCAACCCAGGAAGCAGCACCCCTCCAAGGTCTCTGACTCCGGTTTCCTGCCTTATGTGACTTACTGCCCTGGCTCTTCAGTGATGGACTACAGTGTGAAAGACTAAGCCAAATAGATTCTTTCCTCTGCACCTTGCTTTTTGGTTCTGGTGTTTCATCACAGCAATAGCAATCCTAACTAGGATACCTGTCAAGAAATTGGGGGAGGGGGGTGTCGGTGTGTGTGTGTGTGTGTGTGTGTGTGTGTGTGTGTGTGTGTGTGGTGTGCATGTGCATATGTGTGTTTAATATAAAATACATTATGCCCTAAGGAACAGCCCCAGTCCCGACTTTAACAATTAAAACACATAAAGCTGGAAATTAACCCCACTCTTTAGGGAGGGTATTATTTCTAACTATAGGAAAAATTCAGAGCAATTTTCTTGGTTCAGTTTTAATAAAGAATTTTTGCAACAAAATATTTTATTTTCTATTGCTAAAAGGAGCCAAATTCATAAACTTAGAAATAAGCAGGAAGCTCTGGCTAGCTACCTAGCCCAGGTTGCAAATGGCCACAAAGGCTCAGGTTTATTAAAGTCATGCTCCCCTCTTTGTTCTGCGTGGAAGATGTTTTTCTTATGTGTGTGATATTTGTTGTTGTTGTTGTTGTTTTCAAATTCTATTTATTCTGTATCCTTATTTCAATGAAATGCAAGTCAGAGTGATGAGTCAGATCATAAATACAGATGGAGCTCCACAGGCTAAACCAACCTTAAGAAATACAAACAGTTCATCAATTTATCCTAATTGTTTAAGACATTAGTAAACAACTCCTAGATTTTTGTATTGCTAATCTTTTGATACTTTATTGAGTTAGAATTTCTGACTCAATCCTGAGTGCTAAGTGTATTGGCAAATGATGGCTTTGACGTTTGCCAAAACCCAAATTAGAATCAGGCTTATATTTTCACATCAAGCGTCCATGGTGGCTTAATCAAAAAAGTTATGAGGCTGGGGTGCAGCTCAGTTGGCAGAGAGCTCACCTGGCATCCACAGAGACCTAGATTCAGTTCTGAGCACTGCATAAACTTGTTTCCTTGACTAAACCTGTTACCTTAGCACTGGGGAGTAGCAGTGGGGGAATGTCCTAGCTAGAGTTTCCATTGCTGTGAAGAGACACATGACCAAGGCAACTCTTATAAAGGCAAATATTTTATTGGAGCTGGCTTACAGATTCAGGGGTTCAGTCCATTATCATCATAGCAGGAAGCATGGTCGCATCCAGATAGGCATGGTGTTGGCAAAGGAGCTGAGAGTTCTGCATCTTTATCCAAAGGCAACTGGAAGAAGACTGGCTCTTTCATCCTGGGTGGAGCTTATGCATAGAACCTCAAAGCCCATGCCCACAGTGACACACTTCTTCCAACAAGGCCACACCTATTCTAACAAGGTCACACCTCCTAATAGTGTCACTCCCTGTGAGTCAAACATTCAAACACATGAGTCCATGGGGGCTAAACCTATTCAAACCACTAGAGGATAGGAGAATCACAATGTCATTCTCAGTGTTGTGTAAGATCAGAGGATGCCCTATAATAGCCATGCTTCCACTTCTGAACGTGTGAGTCTACTACATATATAATAAGCAAACGTGGAAGAATAAACAGTGAGTTGCAGGGAAGAGCAGTAAATAGTGCAGCACCAAATGAAGAACTCAAAGCACACAGCAGAGGGGACTGCAGCAGCCTGATTGACAGACAAAAGGCAATATTCTCAAATCCGGGCTTAGCAATATAGGGCAGAAAATCAACATGGGAGGCAGCCCACTGGAGTTCCAATCTAGAGTCCCAGATGGAGCACAGTGTCCCCTCAGAAGAGACTTCCAAGCAAATGAGGAAATAGCAAACAGATGGAGATGACATCATTCAACTGGGGACCCGTACTCATCCAGCAGAAAAGTCTGGGAAGACTTGAAACAGTTGTGCTGGAGTTCCTAGTTCAGAGCTCCCAACTTTTTCTTCCCCAGACAAGTGTTTTCATACCGTGGGATAAACAATGGCAACCTCTGGTAGAGATGGTTTACCTGTTAGATGTTCTCAGAGTTACAATAGTTTTACTCTTGTTCTATTCTGCTGTTTTTCTCTCCCCCGTTACAGAGCCATGGGGCCAACCTGATCCTGGCCAGGGTCTTTTAAGGATACTTGACACGAACATGCTTGGATCTGCAGTGGGGATGGAAACAGTTCCTCCCTGCCAGCTTTTCATTGAGTTAAAGCAGCACAGGAAATCATATCAATGTAACATATGTTATGACCATGAATTTAAAGCTAGCCTGGGCTATGTATGTTACAGCCATGAATTTAAAGCTAGCTTGGGCTCTGTAAGAATCTCTGTTTATAAACAGCATGAGTTTATTTCAACACAAACTCCAGATATGTTCCCTTTAGGAACAGTCTAGAACCTTATTGGACCCACTCCAGTTTTTCTTGTTGCATTGGTTTTGAGTCTTTGTAAAATTAGTTCATATCTGGAATGAAATTGGGGAGCAGAGGACGCAGCCCCAGACTGCTCTCACTCTCTCCTCTAATGAGTTTTACAGCCCTTTGCCCATGCCCTATTGCTCAGCTATACTGCACGTTAACAGTTGTGTCCTCTTTGCTGGGTTAGACATCTCTCCTCAACTGCAGGGCAGAGGCAGTGGCAGGCCATCAGAAATTCTAGGAAAGGAGGGTGTTGCATAAGCAAACAAGGTGCCTTTACCCATCTCGTACTGCTCAGCATCTGTACTCAAATTTCCTACTCCCAAGCTTACCTAATGACACCGGTGTGAACCCCCTCCACTGAGATAGGTCATCTCAAAATGAAGTCTATTTCATTGTCTGTATTTCCAAGTCTAGTCTTGGGTAGTATATATAAGCATTTAGTCAAGTTTATCATTTATCTTGTGTCCTAAATTAAGGGCACCTTCCTAACCCCCCAGTGGGTGTCTATAGAGAAAGAAGGGGAAACAGTTCAAACCTTCTCACTAAGTAAAAAGTAAGACTGGGAATAATCACACATGTTGCCTCACAGCAAATAATTCTGCTGAACAAATATATGCATACCTTTTCTATCATATATCTGAAGAAGTTTCTTGGTCGAGCAATTCAGCAGCCTTGGCATTTCTTTAGTGGGGAATACACTCCATCCATTTACTTCTAGGTCCTGAAGTATGCGGCATATGATGCATCTGCATAGACTCTGCTTCTTTAGACAGGCCTGTATCAAGTGACAGCAAAAGAATGGGCATCATCCCAGGAAGGACAGGCCTGTGGTCTTCTTGTTGCTATGAGTTCAGCGACTCGGGATCACTTTACCTGCAGCCAAAGCTGGACAAACCAGAGGCACATTCTATTTCCTGGAAATTTTACCAGGCTTCCAGGAAATGGGCTCCAAGACCATTATATAAGAATGTAACTCCATAAGCCTGAAATTGTGCCTCTTTGCTATTGAACCCACTGTCTTAATTCCTCTTCCTCTGCCTGATGCTCAGCAGCCTCAGGTGAAGGAAGAGAATGAATTACTTTTAATCTGATCTTTGCCACTAAACATTCCATCACTTGTCAGTTGAGACCTAAGGAACAAGAGGAAGGAAGGTGCTAAGAGTGTCCTGGGGTAGCACTTGATCTTTGAAATTGTCCTTAGAATCTTCTGCTTTTAAACACACACACACACACACACACACACACACCATACCACACACCTATGAATAACTGAGCAACCAGCTTTCCTCAGTCTTTCAGTGCTCCATATTGCAATGTTGTCAGCCGAGTTATGTGGCAGGATGCAAGCAGAGGGAGACTCTGTCAGTCTACCCCTTGTACCTCTTCCTGTAGTCTGGCTGTCTCTAATGTGAGTACTGATCTACTATAACACATGTTTGAAAGTGAAACTATTTCTTTTTTATTAGCTATTTTCTTCATTTACATTTCTAATGCTATCCCGAAAGTCCCCTATACCCTCCCCCTGCCCTGCTCCCCAACCCACCCACTCCTGCTTCCTGACCCTGGCATTCCCCTATACTGGGGCATATAATCTTCCCAAGACCAAGGGCCTCTCCTCCCATTGATAGCTAACTAGGCCATCCTCTGCTGTGTATGCAGTTAGAGACACGAGCTCTGGGGGGGTACTGGTTAGTTCATATTGTTGTTCTACCTATAGGGTTATAGACCCCTTTAGCTCCTTGGGTACTTTCTCTAGCTCCTCCATTGGGGGCCCTGTGTTCTATCCTATAGATGACTGTGAGCATCCACTTCTGTATTTGCCAGGCACTGGCATAGCCTCACAAGAGATAGCTATTTCTAAAAACATAATACATCTTAAATTATTTCAAATGTCTCAGTTGGTACTTCATCAGAATAGCAAGCACATCTGGGCCAGCTGTTCTGCTCCAGTGCCTCCAAAGGCCTTGTTTCTCTATCTGTGGTGATTAAAATATTCAAACTCTGCTCTACCATCTCCTCCACAAGGTTAATGACACATTTTTGGTTTATTGCCTGTAGCTCCTTCATGCTTTAAAATAACCATTGTGGAACAAACACATGAGTCATGAAACAAGATAGAAAGCTAATTGTCTTTTCTGGCTTTAATTCTGTCACTGTTACGTGTATGTGGTAGATAAGTGCAGAATAATGGGATTGACAGAAAAAGTGTGAAATCCAGTTTTAAGTGAAGCTCTATACTTCAAAATAGCTATTCCATCCACACATTTTCACCCCTGTGGGGTTTCTAGATTTTGTGTTTATGTATGTGTATATGACATGAAGAAGTAGTGAGACTATTTAGGGGACCAAATGGGAGGGGTAGGGGAAGAAGGGAATGTCAGCAAGAGGAATGAGAGGGCAATGCACTCAACATATGTTATATGCACTTACATGAAAATGGCCTTATATAGTCCAGTATAATGAAACAATAAATAGTAGAGAGAGACCATCCAAATAAGGTGTTTGACAGGTTTTTAAAATTGAAGGATAAAGCCATAAGCATGAAACAAAAGGTTCAAGTCAGTTGCAATATATATATATATATATATATATATATATATATATATATATATATACATACACATACACATACACATACACATACACATACACATACATATACATATATAAATGAAATAGATCTCAGAAAAGGTGTGGTGCTGGCCAGACATAATGAGGAAAAAAATGAGAAATATGGGTAACACATGCTAGCTGTGAAAATGTAATGTCAAACGTAAAGCAGAGGGGATTCTGGGAGGAACAAGCTCTCTGTCAGTACCGCAGCTTCTCTGTAAGTCTAAAAGGCTTCTCACGTATGAAGACGAATGGGAAATAGAGTCATTGAGATGTGCAGAGAGACCCTGGCTGACCTCTGCAGAATCACGGAGGAATTGCCAGAGGCTCCACACTGAATCCTTTTATTTACTCAGAATCAATTAACAGCACATTTGCCTTGACATTAAGCAGGGAAGGTTTGTTCAGGTGGGTCATCTACTCTCACTAAGCCTCAACCGTGTCTGTCACATTAATAGATGCAAAATTACTACTAATAAGGGTCTGGTTGGGTGGATGGATGAATAGATGGGTTGAGGACATTTTAAACTTCATGTCAAAACAAAAGCAAAATCTTCAAGGCAAAAAGAATAAAGAAACCTCTCAGTGGGGATGTGAGCAGTAATCTAGTGGCTGTACTTCCAACCTGGAACTCCAACTTCCCCCAAAAAGTTAGAAATAGAGAGTCTAATGGAAGTATTATCTCTTCTTAATCTCACTACACGTATGCATATGTGCATTCATATGTGATTATAAAGTATATATGCATATGCTTTAGCTGCATAGACATATACAGTATAATATAGTAATATCTATACATAATTGCTACTTCTGTTTCTATGGACGAGTGTGATGGTTTGTATATGCTTAGCCCAGAGAGTAGCATTATTTGGAGGTGTGGCCTTGTTGGAGTAGGCATGTCACTGTGGGTGTGGGCTTTAAGACCCTACTTACTCCTAGCTGCCTGCCAGCCAGTACTCTGCTAGCAGTCTTTAGATGAAGATGTAGAACTCTCAGCTCCTCCTGGACCATGCCTGCCTAGATGCTGCCATGCTCCTGCCTTGATGATAATGGACTGAACCTCTGAACCTGTAAGCCGGCCCCACTTAAATGTCCTTTATAAGACTTGCCTTGGTCATGGTATCTGTTCACAGCAATAAACCCCTAGCTAAGACAAGTATCCTTTTTTATTATTATTAAGTATTCCATTTGTTTACATCTCAAATGATATCCTACTTCCCAGTTACCCCTCCACCAACGCCCCATCCCACATCTGCCCTCCCCCTCCCTTTTGCCTGGACAAGGGTGCTCCCCCGCTCATCCATCCTCTTCTTTCCTACTGCTTCAGCATCCCCCACAGGACCAAGGGCCTGCCCTCCCATTGCTGTCAGGCAAGGCCATCCTCTGCTGCATATGTATCTGGAGCCATGGCTCCCTTCAGGTACATCCTTGGTTGGTTGTCTATTCTCTGGGAGAACTGGGTGGTCAGGCCAGCCTCTATTGTTCTTCCAATGGGGTTACAACCCCCCTCTGCTCCTCCAGTCCTTCTGCCAGCTCCCCTACCAGGTCCCTGAGCTCAATCTGATGGTTGGGTTATGTCTGGTGATTGGCTAATCTTATTCCTATCTTTAATGATTGAAAAAGTCTTGCTATAATTTTGTAACAAAAGCTAAACCATCGGGATGAGATGGGAGAGTGTCCCTTGTGAAGGAATAGAGCACAGAAATGCTTACCAGTCTTCATTATCTACACAATCCTGTTTACTGCCCCTGCTGTTTGCAGGTGAAAAACATCTCAGATCTCATTTCCTAACATGAATTCTGGTGATGTGCTTTATCAGAAAGGCATCCATATGCTTCTGCAATAAAGTCAGTGTGGCGATTCTAGCATTATTTTCCCTACATACGCACACTACATTTCATTTTCTGTGACCCATGCACATTCATTGGTCCCCGTGTTTTCGTTTTCCTGCATAGATATCTTGCTTATAGATAGCAAAGCATTAACACCTTAGCAAACTTTAATGTGAATTCTGAGCAAATCATCAGACACTGCCATCCAGGCACCAGACAGGAAGGGACTCTGCTGTCACTCCCTGTCTCAGGGCTGTCCTCCTTGGTTAATTCACAGCTTTGTTACCTGCCAGCAAGGCAGCAAAGTGGATTCATTTTCCCTTCCCGCTATCTCTACAACATCTTATTAGTAAAATCTCTCTCAAATCTATATTTTTATGTATATATTTCTAAGAATAATGAAAAATCATGTTTACTAAAGGTGTTCTAAAGGGATTTTACTCTGTGAAAAGTCATAGATTTAATGAATATTTATTGTGATTGCTGGAGAGGGTCAAAAATATATTTCCTGACCAAACAGGCTGTAAATTAAAGTAATTTATGGAGTCATATATAGTAATAATTAATACATATCAAACCCTGTCCAGCACTCTGATAAGTTACATAATATTTTCTCAGTGTTTCTATAAATAGCTGCTGAGATGGTTACTATCGCCCTCTATTCCTAGATAAAAGATTCACAGAACCTGATTCAGATAGGAAGTAGATAGTTCTCAACCCTGTTAAACTGAATAAACCATTTTCATATAAAATTATTCATTGTACAGCTAAATTAACACATAGTTTGATATGTAAATTGAGTAATTAGATGTACTTCAAAATAAGTAAAATGTTATCTATGTAATATAAACAACAGATAAGAGCCTTATTGTATACTTTAGAAAGTGGGATCTCTGGTAATACAATTCCACAATCAAACTCCTCAGCCTGGTAGTGGACTTAGCAAGAATGTGGGCAATTCAAATGCAGACAGACACCAATTATCTGATTCAAATATTTGACACAAGGTTTGTTTGGAGTGCCATTGGTTTCCTTATTTTATTTTATTTTTTACTTTCTTTTTATTTATTTTATGTATATGAGTGTTTCCCTGCATATGGACCATGAGAGTGAAGTGCCCACAGAGACTAAAAAAGGGCATTAGGTTACCCAGAACTGGACAGCTGTGATTGCCCTGTTGGAGACTGGGAATCAAGCCTGGTCCTCTGAAAGAGCTACAAATATTTTTTGTTTGGTTGGGTTTTTTTGTTTTTTGAGTTTTGTTTTGTTTTTGGATATTTCTTTATTTACATATGTTTTCCCCCTTCTAGGTCTCACCTTCATAAACCAGTATCCCTCTTTGCCCTGCCTCTATGAGGGTGCTCCCCCACCCACCCACCCACTCCCGTCTTCCCACCCTAGCATTCCCCTACATTGGGGCATCAAACACCCTCAGGACCAAAGGCCTCTCCTCCCACTGTTATCTAACAAGGCCATCCTCTGCCACATATGCTGCCAGCCCCATAGGTCCCTCCATGTGAATTCTTTGGTTGGTGGTCCAGTCCCAGGGAGTTCCAGGGAGGTCTGGCCTGTTGACACTGTTGCTCCCTCCATGGGGCTGCAAACCTCCTCAGCTCCTTCAGTCCCTTCTCCAACTCCTCCATCAGGGATCCCCACATTCAGTCTAATGGCTGGCTGTGAGCATCTGCCTCTGTATTTATCAGTCTCTGGCAGAGCCTCTCTCAGGAGACAGACATATCAGGCTTCCCAGCATCCACAATAGCATCTGGGTTTGATGGCTATATATGGGATGAATCCCCAGGTAGGGTAGTCTCTGGATGGCCTTTCCTTCAGTCTCTGCTCCACACTTTTTCTCAATATTTCCTCCTGTGAGTATTTTGTTCCCCCTTCTAAGAGGCACTGAAGCATCAACATTTTGATCTTCCTTCTTCTTAGGCTTTATATGATCTGTGAATTGAATCTTGGGCATTCCAAATTTTTGGGCTAATATCCACTTATCAATGAGTACACACCATGTGTATTCTTTTGTGACTGAGTTGCCTCACTCAGGATGATATTTTCAAGGTCTATCCATTTGCCTGAAAATTTTATGAAGTCATTTTTTTAAATAGCTGAGTAGTACTCCATTGTGCTAGACTGATTTCCAGAGTGGTTGTACCCAATCCCACCAACAATGGAGGAGTGTTCTTCTTTCTCCACATCTGCTGTCATCTGAGTTTTTGATCTTAGCCATTCTGACTGATGTGAAGTGGAATCTCAGGGTTGTTTTGATTGGCATTTCCTTAATAAATAAGAATGTTGAACATTTCTTTAGGTGCTTCTCGGCCATTCAATATTCCTCAATTGAAACTTCTTTGTTTAGCTTTGTACCCCATTTTTAATAGGGTTATTTGATTCTCTGGAGTCTAACTTGGTAGATTTTACCTTTGATGAGTATGAAGTGTCTCTCCTTGTCTTTTTTGATAACTTTAGGTTGAGGTTGATTTTACTCCATATTTGAATGGCTACTCCAGCTTGTTTCTTGGAACCATTTGCTTGGAAAATGTTTTCCAGCCTATCACTCTGAGGTAGTGTCTTTGTCTCTGAGGTGGGTTTCCTGTATGCAGGAAAATGTTAGGTCCTGTTTACATAGTCAGTCTGTTAGTCTATATGTCTTTTTATTGGTGGATTGAGTCCATTGATATTAAGAGACAGTAAGGAAACATAATTGTTGCTTCCTGCTATTTTTGTTGTTAGAGTTGGGATTCTGTTCATGTGGCCCTTTTCTTTTAGGTTTGTTGAAAGATTACTTTCTTGCTTTTTCAAGGGTGTAGTTTCCTTCCTTATTTGGAGTTTTCACTTTATTATCCTTGGAAGGGCTGGATTCATGGAAAGATATTGTGTAAGTTTGGTTTTGTCATGGAATACTTTGGTTTCTCCATCTATGGTAATTGAGAGTTTAGCTGGGTATAGTAGCCTGGGCTGGCATTTGTGTTCTCTTAGGGTCTGTATGACATCTGTCCAGGATTTACTGGCTTTCATAGTCTCTGGTGAGAAGTCCGGTGTAATTCTAATAGGTCTGCCTTTATATGTTACTTGACCTTTTTCCCTTACTGCTTTAATATTCTATCTTTAGTGCATTTGTTGTTCTGATTATTATGTGTTGTGAGGAATTTCTTTTCTGGTCCAGCCTATTTGGGGTTCTGTAGGCTTCTTGTATGTTCATGGGCATCTCTTTCTTTAGGTTAGGGAAATTTTCTTTGATAATTTTGAAGATATTTACTGGCCCTTTAAGTTGGGAATCTTCACTCTTTTCTATACCTATTATCCTTAGGTTTGGCCTTCTCACTGTGTCCTGGATTTACTGGATGTTTTGGGGTTAGGAGCTTTTTGCATTTTGCATTTTCGTTGACTGTTGTGTCAATGTTTTCTATGGTATCTCTGCAACTGAGATTCTCTCTTCTATCTCTTGTATTCTGGTGGTGATGCTTGCATCTATGACTCCTGATCTCTTTCCTAGGTTTTCTATCTCCAGGGTTGTCTCCCTTTGTGATTTCTTTATTGTTTCTATTTCCATTTTTAGATCCTGGATGATTTTATTCAATTCTTTCACCTGTTTGGTTGTGTTTTCCTGTAATTCTTTAAGAGATTTTTGTATTTCCTCCTTAAGGGCTTTTAGCTGTTTACCTGTGTTCTTCTGTATTTCTTTAAAGGTTTTATTTATGTCCTTCTTAAAGTCCTCTATCATCATCATGTGATGTGATTTTAAATCAGAGTCTTGCTTTTCTGGTGTGTTGAGGTATCCAGGACTCACTGTGGTGGGAAAACTGAGTTCTGATGATGCCAAGTAGCCTTGGTTTCTGTTGCTTATGTTCTTGCCCTTGCCTTAAGCCATCTGGTTATCTCTGGTGTTAGCTGGTCTTGCTGCTTCTGATTCTGGCTTGTCCCTCCTGCAATCCTGTGTGTCAGCACTCCTGGGAGACCATTTCTCTCAGGGAAGAATTTGTGTATGGAGAGCTGTGGCACAGGGTCAGCTCTGGGGTACAGATGGAAACCAGAAGGATCCTATCACTGGCTGTTTCTTGGTTCCTGTGTCCTGATGGCTCTGAGAGAGTCCCTCTTGGGCCAGGAAATTGAACAGAAGTGGTGGTTTTACCTGTGCTCACAGATGTGTCAGCACTCCTTGGAGACCAGCTCTCTCCTGATGGTATTTGGGTATGGAGCACTGTGGCACAGGATCAACTCTGAGAGCAGACAGAAACTGGAAGGCTCCTGTCCCAGGCTGCTCCTCCATTCCTGTGTCCTGAAGGTTCCAGAAAGATCCCTCTGAGCAGAAGTGGTGGTTCTTCTTGTGCTCACAGGCTTGTCAGCACTCCTGGGAGGCCAGTTCTCTCCTGGCAGTATTTGGGTATCGAGCAGAGTGCTGTTGCTGCAATTGTTCTTAATTGCCAGGTCATTCTCCCACCTCCACCTCCTCCTCCTCTCTTTCTTTCTTCCTCTCTTTCTTTCTTTCTTTCTTTCTTTCTTTCTTTCTTTCTTTCTTTCTTTCTTTCTTTCTTTCCTTCTTCCTTCCTTCCTTCCCATCTATCTATCTATCTATCTATCTATCTATCTATCTATCTATCTACCTATCTATCTATCTAACTATCTAACTAATTTTAGAAAGGGTATTCCTATGTAGACAAAGTCACTGCCCTTGAATTCACAGTCCTCTTGCCCAGCCCCATCATGTGCTGAGAGTGTAGGTGATGCCTCTATCTTAAATGATCTTCATGTGGGTGATGTAATTTCTCAAAGTTTAAGAGAGGTTTTCCTTTGGTAAATTTCTGAGTAGCAGCTACATAAAAACAAAGAAACAAACAAAAAACAGAAGAACTCTTCCTAGATAAGCAGCTAACCTATATAACTTGTTATCTAAAATATTTCACTGCATAATAAAACATGCAAAAGAGAATATTTTTATGCAAAAGAGTTAGTAACTGAGTTGGGCTAAGTACCAATGAACCATTTTAATTCATTCACGGTGTTCTGCCCACAACCTACATCTAAATCTCTGACCTAGAAGGCCAAATGCTAATCATACCTCAAAGTTTATGAGTCTCAAATACCTCACTTTTTTACTGTAGTATTTTGATCTGAAACCATCTACATTAAGTCAAAATCATGAGGTACAGTTTACACGTAGGCCTGCCATACCCCAAATGTTCCTCTTACTTGCATTTTGTGTGAATTTGTCTCAAAGACAAAAATAGATAGATAGATAGATAGATAGATAGATAGATAGATAGATAGATAGACTAAATTTTAATAAAGAAGCACATGACACTGTCAGGAATTGTTAAGTAAATGTTGCCCCTAGAGCTAATTTTGTAGTCTAGAAAGACATAGATGTTTTCCTAAGTCAAATGGATATTTAATGCATTAAATAAAATATAGAAACAGAAAAGTAGATCAATTATATTGAAATACAGTTTTAGTATAGTATAAATTGAAGTAATATTTTAAGTTTCCTTACACTCTGAATGTTATATATAAATGCCAGTCATTTTATTAGTGACAATATACTGCTGTGATTTGTTGCAAAATTAAGGGGAGAATTGAAATAGTTTCAGTTTATTTTCAAATGTAAAATCAATGATGCCCACAACTCGCCCAGGGTAAAGGTTCCTATACAAGACGGACAAGACACTAAGAGTCAGGAAGCACAGGGTTAAACCTGCTACCTCACTTAACAAGCTCTAGGCAACGTGATCCAGAGCAAGTAACTAGCTTATTCTCAAAGAATGGCTAGTCACAGAAAGAGAAACATGAGAGGAAAGTCCACAAAATACAGTTGAGAAAGACCAATTGCACACCTGTGGGCAATATTGGGTAGTTTTCATCCAGAAAAGGTGACAGAGGAAATGGAGATATCAGTGACAGACTAAAACATACAGGCTGTTCTTACATCACAGGGATGTTTAAAATCAAGTTTGATTTCACAGTATCTTCTGTATATACTGGGTGCTGTGGTTTGGCTATGAGGTATGTCACTGAGAAGGTTTGTGGCCCATGGAGGCTTGATCTCCAGCCAGTGGCTCTATTGGGAAGCCATTGGATCATGGGAACAGTAGCATCATCAGATTATCAGTGAGCTCATAGCTGAAGGGACTGTTCTTAAGGCCTGGGTGGAAACTATTCAATGAAGCCATGCCTTTAGAGACCAGATCTTGTCCCGTAACTCACTTTCTCTGCCATTTTTCTCTCTTCTTTTCTGTCTTCTTTCTGCCTCTGCTTCCTAACATCTCTTAACTGGGTATCCTTATCCTGGATCCTCCACAAAGCGATGCTCAGCCTCTCTCAACTGAGTATAATTGTCCTACATCTCCCACAGAGTGGTGCTCAGTCTCACGGCAGACTCAAAGCAATGGGGCCTACCAAAGACTGACATCCATGAAGCCAGGAGCACAAAGTTTATCACTTGTCTTTGTAATTTATCTTAGGTTTTTTTTTTGTTTTTTGTTTGTTTGTTTGTTTGTTTTGTTGCCAAGAACAGAACCTAAATGATCAGTCATATACTTGCCCAGAACCCTGCCATCATTTCATACTCTGACCACTTTCTGAACATCTGTGATAATAAAATTAGTTTATGGTCCTAGTGCGGACTCTCTAGGATGTAGATATATTGTCCAAAAAAATGTTGCAAATAGAAAACATGGAAATACCTAAACCAAGATCTTTGCTGCATCCTTGACTCTGCTTTCTCAGCCTACAGGCAATAGATTAGAACAGGATCGAAATTTGCCTGTTGTTTAGCTAATCACAATTTTCTCCTATCTACCTGCATTAGGTACCTGCAATACCCATGGCTGGAAGGGGAATCCTCATTTATAACTCAATGGATATCTCTTTATAAATTACTCAGGCTTATACTTAGCTTCCAGCACCATGTGCCCTTTATTGCTGTAGCAGCAGCAGTCACTGACCTGTGCACACTTATTTTCAGTGAGTGTCATAACTCGACAGATCGAATCAAGGTCAGAGTATGGGATGAAGATGATGACATTAAATCCAGAGTTAAGCAGCACTTCAAGAAGGAGTCGGATGACTTTCTGGGACAGACGATTGTGGAAGTCAGGACTCTAAGTGGTGAGATGGATGTCTGGTACAACTTAGGTAATTAATTTTTTATACCTACTTAAAAATGAGTTAAAATTCAAAAGTATCTGTGGCATAGATTATATTCTCTTATAGTTAAAAAAATGAATTCTTTTGCAGGTCATTCTGTTGACCTCTTGGTTGGGTTAGCTTCATTAGCAATGAAGGGTAATTGTCAATAAAAACGTAGTATCACTGAAAAAATGAATAAATCCAAGATGAAAATAAAAACCTCAGAGAATCAACTGAATATCTTCTTAGAGAAAATTTTACACCACTATTGATTTTAGATTCATAACATACAGCTTCAAAGATACTTGTCTAATGTTTGGAAAATTAAGGACTGTTTGTTTAATTTATTGTATTCTGTCCTTTAATGAAAATTTATCAGTAAATATTTAGTTGGAGAGCTGGAGAGGTGGATCATAAGTTAACAGCATTATCTACTCTTCCATAGGATCCAACTTTAGTTCCTAGCACCTATGTCAAGTGGCTCAAAACTACCTGTAACTCTAACTTTAGGGCTATGTGATACCCTTTTCTGAACTCCATAGACAAACCACATCATGGCACACATTCACACAGATGTGAGCACATAAATTAAAAATAAATATTTAAAATTAATTCAAAAGAAAAAAATTTATTTAGTTGGAATTTCCTTCAAATGGTGATATAAAATTGGACATTCATTAGCAAAGCCAAGAAGGATGGATGTGACTCTAACTTGAAGCTATCAATTAACTTAGCTGACATGACATTTAAATGCACTTTTATTATGGAAACAGGACTAAGACTTTTGAATTTGTCTTTTACTTGAATTGAAGAATCACCTGGGGTCTATACTTATAACTTAATAATAGTACTAATCTATAGTTATCTCAGTTTCCATAAAAGATATGATTCAAAGATTGCTTAATGGCATCTTGGGGAAAGTTAAATTAAAATTTTGAGAACTGACTGGTCATGAGTCTAACAGAAGCTGACATAGCCCCAGGGCTACAAAGAATTATCACTTAGGTTCACAATGCAGTGCATCTACTTACAAAATATTGGCTTAAAAAAATCCCACAAACTTTAGTAACATGAGAATTGTCAAAATAAAGTCTCATTAAGTTAATAAAACTCTAAATTATATAACAAAAACAGGAAATTTAACTTAATCTAAACATAGATGATTCAGCTAAACTGGGAACTCATTACTGAAAATAGTTGAAGAATCTTAATTAAAGAACATTGGTACTTCTCATTATTGGAATCTAAACTAGAAACGAAGTGAAAACGCCCACATCTTTTTAAATGATTAAATAACTTTACATATGAACCTAAGATGTAAAAGGAAGAAAACTTCAATTTCCTATGCAATACTCAAAAATCACTTTTTAATTAGAGTCTTACTTTTGTGTGTGTGTGTGTGTGTGTTTTAATAATTGAATGTCATTGTATTGAGCTAAAGCATAAAGTTTATGTATCAGACAAAAATTTAAGTGTTTTATTCTTTGGATTTTACTTATTTGGGTATAAACAGTTTGCTGGGGAACTTAGCTGTAATATTTGGTTAAATGGCTGCCCATCTTTGATATGAAACTACCTTTAAACTGTGAAAGAAACATTTGCTGTGGTGCTGTGCAGAAAGCTTTTTTTCCAGCACCTTCAGCTGCTCAAGGGGAGAGAATTCTAAGCTAGTGATTCTTTCATTTCTGGTGTTTGCCTTCAGGAAGGGAATGAGGAGGGAGAAAGACAGGAAAGGAGGGAGGTCAGAGAGAGAGATGGAATTAGTTTGCATTTCTTAGCTTTGTATGAAATTCCTAAGTGTGTTCAACCGTCACAAATAATTCACTATATCCTTTGTGCAAATTCTCTCCTTGCTCTTCACTTGGAATCCACCCCACCACACAAAGCAATGCTTGCTCCAAAGCCCTGTGTGTTCAAGCAGAGTCAGTGCCTCCTGGATTTGGGGGATAGCCTTAGCTCTAAGCTTCCTGGCAGCTCTGGAAAGGGGCGGTTAGCAAGGAAACTCAGGCTTTGTATTTGACTTACTGCTAGCTTAGAACTCTATATATGGTAAGAGCAAGATTGTCATTTTATTTCCTCAGAAGACAGGCAGGAGGATCACCAGACCAAGGCCTGCCTGGCCAATTTTGCAAGGACCCATCTCAAATTAAGATGTGAGAAACTGGCTGGGGATGTAGCTTAGTGGGAGAGCACTTCCCTCACAAGTATGAGGCCCTGAGTTCAATTCCTGGTACTGAACAAAACAATAGGATTGGGAGGGATGTCCTAGCAAGTGGGGAAAACCCTAATGATTCTGTGCTACTTAAGAATTTCCAGAACTCATTCCTGCTAGACAGCAAAGATGAGAAAGTCAGGATCCCACATAGCGGAGGCAAGCTTCATAGTCTTATGTGACTAAAACCAGAGATTTGTAAGGATGGAGAGATGAGTCAGCAGTTAAGAGCACTGACTGTTCTTCCAGGGGTCCTGAGTCCAGTTCTTAGCAAACACATACATGGTGGCTCACAACCTGCCCTCTTCCGGTATGTCTGAAGACAGCTGTAGTGTACTCATATACATAAAATAAATATTTCTTTTAAAAAATGACACAAATATGTTTAGGAAACGGACCAAGTAAAGTAGTCTTCAGCAATAAACTATTGTTTTATTTAGATACTATTTTTTTCCTTATAAATGTGACCTTTCATCTATGCATCTCCTCTGTGAAATGGGTGTCAATCTTGGGTTCCCAATCCATATTCATATTCTAGGAATATTGTGACTCTGTTCCTCTCAAAGTTATGATAGGTTGAGCTGTTCCCCCCTGACTCAAATCAAATTGTTGAATAAACTGATTGTATTTTGATTCAATCCAAATAATTAATATGACATTTATAAATAAGCACAAGTGGTAAATAAACTATGTGAAAACTGCTTTCATCTTGCTGCTAGCCAGAATTTGGTTCATCTTTTGAAGTACAAAAAGAGCAAGAAGATGCTGAGAAGAAATTTCCAAATGAAACACTTTCCTTCTGAATTTTATGCTCTGATTAACTTGCTTGTAATTGCCACATGATGAATTTAATTTTACTATATGAGGGCAGGGGGTTCTTTGATCTTCTGTCCAAAGCCTCTACAGGCAGTTTAACAATTACAACAGCACAATGGGCAAGTGTTGTCTGTGGGGCTTAAGGTTACTTAGTCACATGGCATAAAAAAGGGAGATGTTCCCTAGGTAAACTTCTGTGTGTGTGTCTGTGTGTGTATATGAATCTGTGTGAGAGTGTGTATAGATTTGTATGCATGTATATGTGTATATATGTCTGTATGCATGTGTGTAAGCATATGTTTGTGTGTGTACATGTGGTTTGCTAATTTACATTTCTTTTCATTAACAAATTTGTTTTTTAAAATTTACTTGTATATAACATATAGACATATAAGAAATATATCTGATATATAAATAATATATAAATTTATTATTTATAATAAATTAATGAATTGTTTCATAAATAAATTTGTTTTTAAAGACCCATTATTTTTATTTTATGTATATGAGTGTTTCATCTACATACATATGCATAGGATGTGCTTGGTACCCATGTAGGCAAGAAGAAAGCATTGAATGTCCTGAAAGTGAAGTTAAAGATTCTTATAAGCTTCCATGTGGACAGGGGAACCTAAGCCCAGATCCTCTGCAAGAACAGCAAGTGTTCTTAACCACCCAACTACTTCTCTAACCCATAAATTGGGTTTTAAAGAGTTTTGCACATGTATGTAAAGCTTACAGACCACTTTCACCTGCCAGCTTTTCATCCTGGTCGGCATGCACTCCCCCACACATAGCTCTCTTTCATGTTCACGTCTGCTTTGTTTTGTGACTCACTGAGATTAGTCAGACCGGTCCATGTGCTCCTGTGTTTGGCTGTAGCCTTTGGAGGGCTCTGCAGTGAGTACAAAACTAGTCACAGTGGTCCCCTGAGTCTCTCAATAGCCAATAGTTCACAGAAAAAAGGTAGGGCCCCATGAGCCTCACTTGGCCCAATCTTTATGGTTGTGGTGAGTTGGTATATTGGGGAACTTGAATTAGAATTATGCTCCTGTTGAAATAACTGACCAAGAACATTTTGTTTTTCCTCAGAGAAACGGACAGATAAGTCAGCTGTGTCTGGGGCCATCCGACTAAAAATCAATGTGGAGATAAAGGGAGAAGAGAAGGTCGCACCATACCATATACAATACACTTGTTTACACGAGGTAAGTGACAAAACACATTTCCCTGAAAGTGAGACTTGGTGCAGAGGGGCAGCGATATTATGAATCACAAAATAAGCACTGGGTTTTGAAAAGTCATAGAATTGGGTTTGGGGCGTTCCGACTGCCTGTGGGGACAGGGGCTTGCTGAGCCTGTGGTCACAGGTGGTATGCTGAGGTGGGAAAACCCAGTGGAAAACTGGCCCTTCAGTGGGAATTCAGAATGAACAATCAAGGCAGGAGACAGAGGACCAAGCTTCCAGCTCCTGTCTGTTCCTTGCTGTACACGAACTGACTACTTGCCCCTGGGCCTTCTCCAGCTCTGCATTGTGGAGGTAAGAAGTGTCAGTAGGACCTTCTTGGATGAAAATTATACTTTTTCAAATGCTCACAGGAAGGAGATGGATGATCTGAAGCTGAGGAATGTTCTTTGCCTCATGCTCTGGGCAAGAAGGACAGAGCACTTTCCCCAATAGGATATACATCAGCAAGGTGGCTTTCCTACTTCCATTCCCGTGGCTGTGATAAAATGCCTGACACAAAGCAACTTAGGAGAGAAAAAAAATTTTGGCTCATAATTCCATGTTACAATTGATCAGCACCAGGAAGTTAAGGAGGTGGGAACTTGATGCAGCAGCTCACATGCACGGTCAAGAGGAGAGAGAACAAATGCATTTCTATTTCTGCTCAGTGTTCTCTCTCCCTTGCTCAGTCAAGAGTCCAGCCTGTGAAATAATGCTGCTGGCATTCACGTGGTTCTTCCCTCCTCAAGGCAGTGAGTTAAGACAATCACCCACAATTGTGCCCAGAGAGCAACATGACCTATATAATCTCGTCCTGCGTATCTCTTCCCAGGAGATTCTACATTGTGTCATGGTGACACCAAGCAAATCAACACAATACCATAGATTTTAAACACATTAAGTTTTCTAAATACATTTATAAAAATCCATACCTCTAAACACTTGATGCTTGTAAAGGTGTGCACTCACACCATTTTACCAAACAAAGAATGAGGGATTGTGTTTCAGTTGTTCACCCAGTAAGTAATTTTAGAATTTATGATTAATTTTATGACTGATGAACTCAGGTATTATGTCAATAACCAGAATTCTATTTTCTGACTAATAAACAGCAATGCTTTGCACAGGATTTTAGTCTTGGAACCCTAGCAGAGAAGATGTATACTCAATGCTGTACTTTCTAGGGCTGGGGATCTAGCTCAGTAACTGGTAAGGATGCTTGCTACCAAGGTTACTGGAAATGGCTGGGCTGGGTACATTACAAACAGATGAATTATTGATTCTGCAGATTCCCAAACAGAAGCAAAGGCAGATTTCCCATAACAAATTCAGTTTAGTACAATCTGAGATATTCCTGTTGCATTCAGAGGCAGGCAGTGTAGACATGATGGTAATACAAGGGTATTCTATAGAAAAGCACAGTTAACTATTCCTACCCTGTCCTGAGGAGTCTCTGAGCAACTGCAAACTGTTTGCTTTCAGAACCTGTTCCATTACCTGACGGAAGTGAAGTCTAATGGCAGTGTAAAAATACCAGAGGTCAAGGGCGATGAAGCCTGGAAGGTTTTCTTTGATGATGCGTCTCAGGAAATAGTGGATGAATTTGCCATGCGTTATGGGGTTGAGTCCATTTATCAAGCTATGACGTAAGTACTGTAGGATGCTGGGGTGGTCATGGATCTCAATTTACATCTAATGGGAAGAAAAGGAACCTTTATCTCAATTCTTTGTGGTTTTTTTTACATATATTTTCTCTCTCTCTCTCTCTCACTCTCTCTCTCTCTCTCTCTCTCTCTCTCTCTCTCTCTCTCTGTGTGTGTGTGTGTGTGTGTGTGTGTGTGTGTGTACACGAGTGCATGCATATACTTTCCATAGTTTGTCTGTGGAGGTCAAAGTGAAAGTTGTAGGAGTCTGTTCACTGCTTGCACTGTATGGGGTTCTGGAATTCAAACTCAGGATGTCAAGCCTCTTGGAAAACACTCTTACCCGGTGGCCATTTTTCTGGACCTCATCTCAATTCTTCTAGCCCAAATGAAATCCATCAAAAAATAATTCCTTTACAATGTGCATGTTGCCAAGTGCATCAGTAAGACACTAAGGATCAGAGAACTCACCATTACTACCCTCCTGTCTCTATTCCACATTGGGAAGGGGAACTCTTCACCAGCATCAGTAGCATGGGAGATTTAGAAATTCCCACCTGTGACCCACTGACTCAGATATTCTGAGAATAGGGCCCAACAGTCTGAACATCCTTTTGGTATCTGAGGAAAGTAAAGCCTTGCCATCTCACTATTATGATTACCCAGTTGTTAACATCTGACACATAAGGAGTCATTGTAGCCTCTTAGAAAAGCCTGGGTCCTATGCCCCAGTATAAAGGAATGCCAGTAAGCAGGAGTGGGTAGGTTGGTGAGCAGGGGGAGGGGAGAAACAATAGGGAATTTTCAAAGGGGAAACCAGGAAAGGGGATAACATTTAAAATGTTAATAAAAATGTCTAATAAAAAAAAGAGAAAAAGAAAAAAAAGGAAAAGCCTGAGTTCTTCCTTCGATGTGTATACTATTGCTGTTGTGAATAAAGCAAAGATGTTTGTTTTTGAGTTTTGAGGGACCCCACTACTGCATGACTGGGATAATGAGTCAGTTTACACAGACACCTGACCTTAACAGGTATATCACTAGGACTTAGAATTGGACCTCTTATTCTCCACGATGGATAGTTTCCTGCCTCCTCTGTGTTTGTAAGTGTGTTTAGTTTATTATCTATGTACAATGTATAATAGTACAGTGTTTTTAGGCATATACTAATGTAACTGCAAATATTAGCACCAAGGTCATATTCTCATGTAAAATAAATGGATGAGGCCCTGGATAATCAACCAATTCTATTTATAGAAATGATCAATTTTCTCCTAACTTCATTTCTGTTGTTGAGATAAAATGCTCTAATAAGAAAGCAGCTTAAGGGAGAAAGGGTTTAGTTTAGCTAAACTAGCTCACACATTCAGATTTCTGTCCTACAAGAAAGTCAAGGCAGCCAGAGTTTAAGGTGACAGGTCACAGCCACAGTTAAGAGCAGAGACAGAATGGAAGCATGTGTGCTCACTTGATTCTGCACAGCTTGATCCCTCCAGTCTTACATAGTTCAGGAGCTCCTGCCTAGAGTATGGTGCCACTCATAGTGGGTTAGGTCTTTTCACATCAGTTAAATTAAAACAGTTTTCTATAGACCAAGCCCACCGTCTACAGAACCTTACTGAAACTCTCTTTTCAGGTGATTCTAGGTTAGTTTAAGTTAACAAAACTAACCTTAGTATGTAATTTGGTGCCAAATCAATGGCCTTCATCAAATATTCATTCATAGCATTCAATCACCAGTCATGGTTCTAGAAGAGAGCTATTTAAGAACAAATACATGTTTAAAATACTGAAATATTGAGGCTGGGAAGATGACCTGGTGGCTAAAGAATTGGTGCACAAGCATAGGTGCCTGACTTCAAATCCCCAGCATCCACATTAAAGATCTAGTAGGCATTGCAGCTCTGTATAGCAGCTGTACCCTAGTGCAGGAAACGTAGAGACAAGACAATCTCTGGGACTCAGTGGCCAGCCAGCCTAGTCAACTTGAGGGTTCTGGTTTAGTGAAAAACCCTGTCTCAAAAACTAAAGTGGAGGGGGATTGTATGACATACCAAACATTTAACTCTGGCCTCTACATGAATGGACACCTACATACATTTACATGAACATACACATTGATAAATGCTATTTCTTTTCAACTTATATAATGCCCTGGTGCTCAATAATAATGATCACACTTTTAGACATACAAGAAATCACAGAGGTCAGAAAATAAAGACTTCCTCCACAATCTAGAAACTCAGGTTTTATCTCTTTGACTGATAGCCACCCACTTCTCCTGCCCACATCTTGCAGCAGAGACTCACTGTCAAGGTGATCTATTCTGCGCTCTGGCAGCTGTAAGAGAGTCAGTAACTTTGACATGTGATTTACCCTATGCCATGGTATTTAAATCTTTTTTTGGGTTTTGTGTTTGTTTGTTTTTTTTTTTTTAATTTTTGTGTATGTGTGTACCTCAGTGAGTTTATATGCATCATGTGGGTGTAGGAGCCCACAGAAGCCAGAAGAGATAGTCAGATCCCTTGGAACTGGAGTTATAGATGGTTGTGAGCCACCATATGGGTGCTGAGAACTGAACTGAGCTCCTCTGCAAGAACAATGGTTGCTCCTAACCACTAAGCATCCCTCCCAGTTCCTACTCAAACTTTCTCTGTTCAGAATTGACTGGAGGGCTAGACTATAGCAAATGTATTGAGGTCAGGGGACAACTTGCTGGAGTAGTTCTCTCCTTCCACCATGTGGTCTTGGGAATCAAACTTGGATTATTGAGTTTGTCAGCCAGTGCCTTTACTGACTAAGCCTTTTTCCAGCTCATTTAAAGGATATATATATATATATGGAGGAGATGCCTACTGCGCACTTTTCCTCATTAATATTGTCCAGGAAAGATTTTGCTTTGGCAATACAAAATTTGCCATTACCATACCAGAAGAAAGAAATGTATTGCTTGAAACAATCTAATAATTCCGAAAGTACAGACTCTTTGCTTGCTCATATTACTGATCTGCGTGATTGGTGCTAGAAATTAATTGGTTTTATAAACAGATACAGGCCTCTAATTATATGTCAATATGTCAGCACAGTTAAAAACTATACTTATATTTAAGAAATATAGTACAGTGAGCGGCTTAGATCTAACTTGAATTCTAAATAAAGTGGCGTAGATGGAAATCTTGAATCACCACTTTTACTTCACTGGATTGGAAGTTCTGAATGCACACTAGAAACTCAATACATATTTGCAATAGAGGGAACCAGAAGTAGAGGTTCCTACCGACATTATTTTTGAGCCTCACTTTCTCCTGACCTATCGCTGGGTGTTAGAGATCTTCAATTGCCAAAAGCAAATAGAGGAGAAAGGTTGAATTTAATGAAATTGATGTCTGGGACTCCATCACTCTGTAAGTTGTGTTGAAATTCGGTTCATACCACACTGATCCTGTATAATTGAAAATAAACTTTCAGTTTCTGGCTATTATAAATAAGGCTGCTATGAACATAGTGGAGCATGTGTCCTTCTTACCAGTTGGGACTTCTTCTGGATATATGCCCAGGAGAGGTATTGCTGGATCCTCCGGTAGTACTATGTCCAATTTTCTGAGGAACCGCCAGACTGATTTCCAGAGTGGTTGTACAAGCCTGCAATCCCACCAACAATGGAGGAGTGTTCCTCTTTCTCCACATCCTCGCCAGCATCTGCTGTCACCTGAATTTTTGATCTTAGCCATTCTGACTGGTGTGAGGTGGAATCTCAGGGTTGTTTTGATTTGCATTTCCCTGATGATTAAGGATGTTGAACATTTTTTCAGGTGCTTCTCTGCCATTCGGTATTCCTCAGGTGAGAATTCTTTGTTCAGTTCTGAGCCCCATTTTTTAAGGGGGTTATTTGATTTACTGAGGTCCACCTTCTTGAGTTCTTTATATATGTTGGATATTAGTCCCCTATCTGATTTAGGATAGGTAAAGATCCTTTCCCAGTCTGTTGGTGGTCTTTTTGTCTTATAGACAGTGTCTTTTGCCTTGCAGAAACTTTGGAGTTTCATTAGGTCCCATTTGTCAATTCTCGATCTTACAGCACAAGCCATTGCTGTTCTGTTCAGGAATTTTTCCCCTGTGCCCATATCTTCAAGGCTTTTCCCCACTTTCTCCTCTATAAGTTTCAGTGTCTCTGGTTTTATGTGAAGTGAGGTAACACAATCACAAAGGAACTCACACAATATGTACTCACTGATAAGTGGATACTAGCCCAAAACCTAGGATACCCACGATATAAGATACAATTTCCTAAACACATGAAACTCAAGAAAAATGAAGACTGAAGTGTGGACACTATGCCCCTCCTTAGAAGTGGGAACAAAACACCCATGGAAGGAGTTACAGAAACAAAGTTTGGAGCTGAGATGAAAGGATGGACCATGTAGAGACTGCCATATCCAGGGATCCACCCCATAATCAGCATCCAAACGCTGACACCATTGCATATACTAGCAAGATTTTATCGAAAGGACCCAGATGTAGCTGTCTCTTGTGAGACTATGCCGGGGCCTAGCAAACACAGAAGTGGATGCTCACAGTCAGCTAATGGATGGATCACAGGGCTCCCAATGGAGGAGCTAGAGAAAGTACCCAAGGAGCTAAAGGGATCTTCAACCCTATAGGTGGAACAACATTATGAGCTAACCAGTACCCCGGAGCTCTTGACTCTAGCTGCATATGTATCAGAAGATGGCCTAGTCGGCCATCACTGGAAAGAGAGGCCCATTGGACACGCAGACTTTGTGTGCCCCGGTACAGGGGAACGCCAGGGCCAAAAAGGGGGAGTGGGTGGGTAGGGGAGTGGGGGTGGGTGGGTATGGGGGACTTTTGGTATAGCATTGGAAATGTAAATGAGCTAAATACCTAATAAAAAATGGAAAAAAAAAAAAAAAAAAAAAGAAAATAAACTTTCAGATGCTGACACATGTTATTGAGGGTTAAAAATACTTTTCAGAGGTAGTTTATCCATGCTTCCAAAATGATATTTCTGTAGCAGAAATGGAAGTTAATTTCCAATAGATTGTTGACAAAATAAAATTAAATTAAAAAATAACTCAACTAGAAAAGGATGGTTTATGGATATAGTTATCTTCACAATTACATGTATGAAATAGTGAATCGGTATTTCTCTATTGTTTTGAAAACTGGTTGAAGACAAAAAAAAAAACAAATACATAAATAACATGTCAGAAAATAAACCAACAAATCATGATGACCAAGCAAGCAAACAAGCACACAGAAGTACATTTTTCACCCTCATTTTAGAATTCTGCCTCTGAATATTTAAAACTTACAAAGTTAGGGGCTCAATAGATAGTTCAAAAGGTTAAAAGTGTTGGCACTTTTCCAGAGGACCTGAGTCCAGTTCTCAGCACCATATGATGGCTCACAACTGTCTACAACTCTACTTCCAGGGGATCTGCCACTGTCTTCTGGCCTCCGTACACACAGAGCACATACATACATGCAGGCAAAATACACATACATAGAAAATACATAATTTTTTTAGAAAGTTTAAAAATCACAAAGTTGAGCTGCTGTGGTTTAAAGAAGGCATATCCTATTGGCATAGTACACACACACACACACACACACACACACACACACACACACATACATTTGAAAAAGGACAAAATGGCTTAATTCTTCTGACTTTTCCTAGAAGTTTCTGTTGATACTTTTGGGCTGTATTCTTAGCCATGTTGCTCTATTGCTTCTGTGGAGACCGACTGATTTCTCGCAGGTGCATTCGTGTTTCTTTTGAGGTTAGACTTGATGGGTAAGTAAGAGGAGCTGGGTGTTAGACTCTGAGTGTGTCATTAAATTTTTCTCTTGAGCAGTTCTCAGAATACAGAGAAAGTAGACTCTGTTCTGCTGGGAAATGACCTGAGCTTTAAGACTCAGCTTGCCAGTCCTGTATCCTACATCTTGCTGACTATAAACACAATCCCCCTTACCACAGGCTATGTCTTATCAGGGACAGTTTGTCATCCTGTCTGTTAAATAAAGCTGTACCCTTTGCTCTGGAACATTCATGGGGACAGAGACTACATTTCTCCTATCAGAACAAGCAAACAATCAGGTACTTACAGACTCCGTGCCCATGTGGAAAGTACAGCCATCAATCCACAACAGAAGGGCCTTTCCAACTTTCAGCAGTGAGAGCAAATTTTGTTCCCTCTCTCTAAGGAGCACATTCCACCATGTGGATTGCTTCCTGGGGTCAGACATACAAACTATTTACATCACTATAGTGTGGCTTGGTATTTCTCACTTGTATAAGTGTACAATTTTTTCCTTATAATGTTCTAATACCTCTGAGAACATAAACGGAATTTCATTGTAGGAAATGGTTGAAATGATTGGCTATGTGTAGTATATGTATTAGTCCATGTATATATGTATGTGCATGTCTGTATGCATATATGTGGAGGCCAATGGTGCCTGCTAGGTGTCTTCCTCTGTCACTGTCTACCATATATTTTAGGACAAAGTTTCTCTCTGAAACTAGAGCTGCCCTATTGTCTACACTGGTGGCCAATGAGCCCAGGCAATCAGCCTTCTCAGCCTCCCCATTTCCGGCCTTACAGATGTGTGCTGTTCCACCTGGCTTAAAGCTATGAACTCAGATCTTTATCCATCAGGCACTTTACCACCTGAGACAATGCCCCAGCTCACATAATTCAAATTTACACAATTTAAATTTACATAAATTTACATAATTGGTTACATACTTAACTCATTAATGAGTTTTTAATTCATTGTAAAAGAAAGCCAAAGCTGTGCTTGAAATGTGGGATCCTGCTAAGCTAGGGTCTTCCTCTGTGATGCCAACTGAGAAAAAGCTTTGGGTCATAGCCTCTTGCTGTGACTCTAATGACTTGTGCCTCAGTCCCGTTAGCAAAAACTCATCTGTAGACCAAAACTATTGGGAGATTGTCTTAAACCAGGTTTATTCAGCTAATAAAGCCACACACATGCCTTCTAAGGAGAATGTTGGGCAACTGACTTCTTTGTTGATGTCCAACCTTTTCTTCAGGGTATGCAAGATGGGTGAACTGTTGCAGGAACGGAGGGCACAGCAGTGAATAAGAAACCTAGGTCCAGATCTGGACCTAGCATTCTAGAATGCATAATTTATTTGTTCAGCAGATGTTCCCTGTGCATGTAGGTGTAAGGACTTAGGCAGAATGCCTTAAGCCTATGAATGTGACTATAACAAAATGCCATAAACTGATGGCTTATAAACAATGGGGGTTTATTTACCATAAGTTAGTAAGACAGTGAAATCCAAGGTCAATGTTGTCCTGTGAGGAGCATTTTCCTGTTCATGGAAGACTGTCTTCTTGCTGTGTTCTCAGCATGTTCAGTGTGGCAGGATCTCTCTAGGATACTGTTTTAAAAGCTACTATTGGGTCAATCATGATAATGCCAATCTCTATCTTAGCACCCCTCAAAGAACTGACCTCCTTACACTGTCAAAGGAATAATTTCCTCATAGAAATATCTCTCCTCATAGAGGACAGATTTAGGCCACAGCCATTAGAACTCCAGAGTAGGAATGGCTCTTGCTTCTACTCGGCTCTGAGTTTGGTGTGGCTAGAAAGCTGGCTCAGTGGGTAAAAACACTGACTGCTCTTGCCAAGGACCTGGGTTTAGCTCCCACCACCCACAACCTGAGAAATTTATTGTGCTAAAAGCAATACATAAAATATCAGACTCCATCTCTGGAGTCTGCCTTTACCCAGCCTTCTCTCACCCTTTTCTCTAATGAGTTTCACAGCCTATTGCCCATCCCCTATTGCACAACTGTACTGCACTTTAGGAGTTGAATCCTCTTTGATGTGTATAGAGGGAATTATGTGTGGTAAATGAGAAAAGGCATTCCTGCCTCTGGAGACAGTTACCATGGAGTAGAGTCTGATGGACAGCCCTGCTGGGAAATAGCTAGGCCCAACTCTCTGCTACAGAGGCATACAGTGAGCAGCATCAGACATGTCATCCCCCTTCCTGGTGGCCAGGTAATACTTAAGAGGTAAGACACAGTCCATCACTGAGTATTTCTTAGTCCAGTCAGCTGGCCTGAAGTTAGGGAAAGTTGGTCCTTGGTATCTGAAGTCATTGGTTGGTACTCTTGCTTTCTGGGGCTGGTAGGATTTGAGTTCCTTTCTGATCTTTTTGGAGCCTTCTGGAAGATTGGAGAATGACTCCTGTGCCTCTTTAGATAGTGCCCATCAGACCCCAGAATTGCCTCATTCCAGTATTAATCAGAGAATTAGATATTTCTGTCAGTTCTTTGAGATGAATTTCTGGCTAATGTTCTGGATGATTTAAAGCAGTGCTCTCAGCAGAGCGATGATGGAGTGTGGTCGTCATCACAGCATTAAAACATTACTACCACCTACCATGGCCAAATGCTCATAAAGTGATTGATGTCATGATCAATTGTCCTGTCAAGGAAACTGAGCACTTGCCTTGTCCCCTGTAACTCTGTAAATGCCTCCAGCTCCTGTTGCCTTGTTTCCATTAGGAAAAAACCAAAAACAAGACCAAAAACAAAACATTGATCCATCTCTGGGTGTAGGCAATCACTGTATTAAATAAGATCTCAATAAAGACAGCAGAACTGCAGACACACATGTACATCTACAGTGTACCACCCCAGAAGGAGAGGAAGAGGCCCCTAAGGAAGTGAAGTCAATGTACTGAGAGACATCTTCCACTCCTGCACTTTGACTAGATATCATAATGAAACAAGTCTATCTGCATGGTGCTACAGCATAATTCACACACACACACACACACACACACACACACACACACACACACACGGAAAAGAACTTCAGATAGCTTCTTCCTATTGGACTCCTTTTCTCCATTCTCCTTTCTCCAACACATCCTCCTAAAATCTTACACCCAAAATAATCTCTTAAAAATACCTATCTGATGATGTTGCTTCTTTTTTGTGTAGAGGAATTATAGTTTCTGGGAGATGACTTTTTAACTTGCATCTACTTTGTGAGAATTCGAGTTTTATTTGATAAAGTCCTCTGACCAATGAAGATGTAGTTGGCCTAACATACGGTACAGAGCTCCACATAAACCAACAGACATACTGGTCAGAAATTCTCTCCTAGCAGTAGAGGGTTGACTGCACCCAATTGTGTCTTCACTGTGTCTTGGTTTGTACTATCTCATCCTTGAGCTATTTCTTTCTAATGCCTAGCCTCATTTCAAGGCATCTTTCCTAAGCTTCTGAAGTCTATACTGATCGTGTTCTTACTCAGTGACTCATGCCACTATGTGTCTGGTTTGTGATTGTCTCACTGTTGCTTGTACATCTGTTATATGCCTGGGTCCGTGCTATTCTGCAAGCTGACTCACTGATTTGAGACCTATATCTAAGTATTTGTTGCATCAGCCTCCACAGACTCCAAGTTCTTCATTCTTCCCTGGTCTCTGCCTGGCCTCTCAGCCTAAGCCCCTCCCTTCTGACTGTTCTTTTCCCTGCGGGTAGACTGGACCTTTGGGGCTATGTCCTGTACCCTAATCTTTTCTCTTCTAACCTTCTGATCTACTCATACCCACTACAGGAGACAGATAACAGAACTAAAGCCTAAGCAACCTGGCTGTGAGGGTTTGTTCCCATTCTTATTACATTTTATTTACCTATCACAAGAGTGCATGTGTATGGAGGTAACTTGAGACATTGGTTCTTCCCTTCTACTGTGTGAGTCCTGGGGATTGCACTTGGGACATCAGGCTCGTACATCAAGTGCAAGCTCACCTAGTGAGCTGTTTTGCTGCCTGGCTAACTTACTTTGAAACCAAAAACCAGGTTACTCTTGTGGTGCCCTCCATTTCCAAATGACACTCTTCCAGCTTCAGACTTTTGGTAAAGTTTATTTTGGTAATTGCTTGTGATATCATGCCTCTACTTCTTCCTACATATGTCTGTTTTTCTTTTATCCTCTTCCAAATTGTCATATTTAGGCATTTAAGATTCCTTAATTCTTACCCCATGATTAGGGCATGAAAATCTAATTTTATAAAATTTGAGGAGCAAGGAGGAACATGAGGACTTTACTTTGAAGCTTTAAAATTTCTTCTCGAAACAGTTTTTATATCATTTGTGGTATTCTTGTGGATTAAGTGCATTAGCGATTAACTCCGTCACCAATAATGCATTAGTTTCGCATTAAGGAAAGAAATAAAAGCATTTCCCTTGGTATCATTTAGCCAAGAGTACAGACTTGAATTATCTACTTCATGCTCCCTGTGTCTTCTGTCCTCTGTCTGTTGTTTGAGTCTGAACCTGTGCCTGTCTGGAAGCTCTCTTGTGACTCTGTTCCTGTGTTTTTATATGTGTCTGTCTGTCCCTGTGTGTCTATCTGTTGTGTGACTGTATCTGTACGTGTTCAAGTGTGTCTGACTATGAGAGTGCCATGTGATTGTGTCTGTTTATGTTTCTGTATCTCTTTGTGTTTCTGTCCCTAACAAAGGGCTTTTTTTCCGTCTCTTATTGAGCATCACAGAAACCATCAAATGGAGAAGGAACGGACTATGTTACAGAAATCTTTTTTAACAGTTTTACAAGGGATTAAGTCACTGACTCCAACTGAACCCCAAGTGACCCAGATAGCAAACTGTATTACAAATGTCATTGTTTATCAACCAATATAGCAAAACACTATGGAAGATGTTCATTTTAGAAGATTGCTCTTAACCTCAATATTTGCAGCTTTCAGCAAATAGTGCAAATGTATTGTTCTGAGTCAGGGGCAGGGAAGAGTACATAATTTAAAATTACAGCTTTGTGTTACCTCAGGTTGTAAAACTTGATTACATGGAAAATCCAAGGCAAGTAAGGTTGTCTGTTATAGTGTTCTCTTAAAAGCAAGTTAAACAAATAGGCTGAGTACACAGTAGTATAGCGGCCTTAAGTCCCATATGACTTCAAGATATATTATTAATTCTGTGAGGTCCGGTAAAGTTCCAATCTTGTAAGAGATACTAGAAATAATTTCATAAGAGAGGCCCATTGGTCTTGCAAACTTTATATGCCTCAGTACAGGGGAACGCTAGGGCCAAGAAGTAGGAGTGGGTGGGTAGGGGAGTTGGGGGGGTATGGGGGACTTTTGGGATAGCATTGGAAATGTAAATGAAGAAAATACCTAATTAAAAATATATATAATAAATAAATTAATTAAGTAAGTAAAAATAAAGAAATAATTTTATAATATTGCATTGCTACGGTACTCATATTTAAATTTTTGAATTACATTTTTAATTTATTTTGTGTGGGGTGTGTATGTGTATAAATGTGCATGGGGATTCATGTGTGCACCACAGAGCCTGTGTGTGGAGGTCAGAGGACAATTTAAAGTGCTCAGTTTTCCTTGCACCACATGGGTTCTAGGGACAGAGTGAAGCTTGTGAGGTGTGACATTAATGCCTTTACCCACTCAGCCATATCACTGCCTCTCACTTGTAGCATTCTTGGTGGGTATTAATTAATTTTAATAAGCTCAGAGATAGTGATTTAAAAACGTAAATGCATTTACATTTCTAGGGTTAAATGATAGGCATCATATACCTCTTAGAACATCTGATTCTCAAGGACCATAACTTTAATCAACTTTCAGTTAATCTCATGGAAAAAAAAAAAGGGAGAAATCCAGCCCAGCTGTGAGCCAAGCAAGGCCACAATTTTCAGGGCTGACACTGGCTTGCTTTGTAGGATGCCACTCGTGCTATGCCCTTATACACATACAGCCTGTTTTGGCATTCAATAACACAGAATGCAGGGGTTCCTGGATGGGGGATAAATTACTAAAATATCTGAGCCAATGGGGTCACATTACATATGGAGATCCTTCCTGCTGTGCATATTTTATCATATTTCCACACTGATCACAAGCGACACTTTCAGCTTGCCAATCTTTTGAGAGAGTTCACACGTGACAGGTTTCCTTGAGAGAAGAAACAGAACAGAGCACCCGGTGCTTTTGATATGATAAATGATTCTCTTAGTAGAGGTTTCAATTGAGAGCCTTTGTGCTCAGGCCTGGCATAATTCAGTTGTTTGTCTAATGGAATCCTGTCTGTAACAAAGTGCTTAGGAAACAGAGTGGCTGATGGAGGCCCTTCAAGCCTGGGAACCTCAGTAGCGCAACTTTAGTCATGTGTGAAGCAGAATGAGGGGTGCCAGTGTGCGTGAAAAGTGGGGCCCCCTGCTGCAAAATACAGGGGAAAGTGGGGAGCAGACAGAATCAAATGAGCATTTGGGTGAAATGCGGCACCATAGGCTCTTAAATAATTAAAGATGAGGTTGGGGACTGAGGGTGACCCTGTGACCCCAGCTGGTATTCCAGAATGCTGGACTTTTCTAGGAACTGTGTTTGCCAGTGAGCATACAGCACCCACATAGTTCAAAGAGCCTGACGTTAACACCGTGAGAAGTCGCTTTCTAATCACACTACTTCACAGGTGTGGATGCAAAATGTCTAAGAGGCTGACTGTGTCTTTTCTTCCAGTCAGAGACCACAGGAGCTTTCGCTCCTTCCCATAGACGTAGTTGAGGAATGACGTAATGCTAACATGAGAAGGTGGGCTGGTGGATGGTGATTAGCTTCCATTTTAAAAGCACTGTATGTCTTGCTTTTTTAAACATTTCAGGCACTTTTCATGTCTGTCTTCTAAGTACATGTGCCCGGGTGTCCCTGCAGTCATGAGCGCCCTGCTGGCGAACATCAATGCCTTCTATGCTCATACAACTGTCTCCACTAACGTGCAGGTTTCTGCCTCTGATCGCTTTGCTGCTACAAACTTTGGGGTAAGTATGATTATTTTTGGAACTTGGAATTTTCAAGCAGTCTATGGGACTTAGATTTTCAAGGGGCTTTGGACCCCAGACTCTCTTCCTTCCTACCCACCCCATTAAATTATGTCTACTATATAATGAATCATCATAACTTAACATGAAAAAAAAAGTCTGATTTGGTACCCTAGGGAAAAAGGTTGTGGATATTTGACCAAAGAAAAAAATGCTCTAGAATCTAACTACAGAAGAACAAGGAACCTCCTTGGGGGTATCTTAGTCTAATGACCCATATTCAAGGTTGGATTGAAATAGCTTTAATGAAAGAACTTTGACAGACAGCAGGCTCACCACTGATTGACTCTCCGCATCTGAGATGACGTTTCCCACTTGCAAAACACATATTTGGTCAGTGTCCTGGGACTCTATAGTATGCTGCATGTTTGCAGATTTGTGGTTCGCTATGTTTAGCTGTATCTCCATGTTAATCTGTGCGTGGCTGCTTTCATGGATACTCCCTTGAAGGAGAGCATGGTAGATCTATGAAGATCTGCACCTACTGAAAGCTTCCTGCCTGAAGCACCCAAGGGTACCAGGAGTGTGTTGGCGAGTAAAAACACAGAGATTCTCAGAGGCCTATTTGTTACTTATTGTCTCTGTGAGATAGAAAACTGACACTGGACAGGTGGAAAAGACATGGAAATGAAGTCATCTTGGTGAAGTTGGAAGAGATGAGATTAATGAAGACAGAAATAGGACAGATTTCAGAGCCTTCCATGCACAAAATCAGTAGAATGCCCAGTACTTGCTGTCTTTGAAGATGGATTCAATGTAGGACTGGGGAGGACACAGGGTAGATTCTGGGAGTCTAGGCTGGGAACCTGGGAGGCAGCTTCAATGGTCAGTAATGCCACTGGGCATGTATTCCAATGTCCCTTTACTTTTCACAGAGAAGATTAAAATTCATTGAAAATACCACAGTTAGTGCTTCTCCTGCCTTTCCAGTCTCCCCAGCATCTCCAGTCAAGTTCATGGAGGATATTTTCGTTGGCCCATCTGTTGTAGAGATCAAATGTGGGTTTTGTGTCTTATGATTAAAAACAACTGAAGAACAGTATTTAGAAAGACACAGGCTATAGATGAACTTGGGTTCCATTAGAGAATGCACCCAAGAGGAAGAACACGCATGTATTGTCTGGGGTGAATTCTTCAAGGAAGAGACAAGTACTATTTAAAAAACAAAAAGCAAATGAATCATGGGTAACTGAGGATAACTTTGGAGCTATGGGTAACAGGTTCGATTATGGCCATTATCCAGTCCCTTCTGTCATCAAAACCTGCTTCTCAACCTGCTTAGTGAGGCTAATGAGTCCTACTCCAGAGTTCTTCCCAAATTTGAAGTAAAGATCAGTTGAAATTTAAGAATCCATAATCTAATGTGCAAAATATGAAGATTCTAAAATTATATGAGGTATGAGAGGTTTGTCCTTCCTAGCTTACCTACAATATAAGCAACACACTGTCAGCTACTACTGTTAGATAGATCATGTCTTGCAGGAACTGGGACTAAAGAACTTTCTGGAGCCAGTTCAACAAAATACTGTGATGGTCAAAGTTCAGACCAAAGAAGATTTTTGCAATAAAAGCATCACCTTGGAAACAGAACCTGTTGTCTTGGGACTTTGTCTATAACATAAAGCATGCTGTGTTATGAAATGGCTCTGCTTCTATTCTGCCTGGTGTGTGCACTGTGGAGAACAAGCCAGGCTTGCAGAACACCGAGCCTTTCTGCCTCTGAGAAGATGTGGGTACTTGATTAACATCCTCCATAAAAGCCACCTGGAGGAAAATTGGATGCCACGCTCTCTTACTTCACACTGACCCAGAGAGAAAAAATGCATTGACTTCGGCACATTTCACATCTCAATAACAACATGCTTATAGCAAACCTCATTTTGTAAATCAAATAACATCTTGTAGAATAGAAGCAGAAAAAAACCTGAAATGTTTGATCAAACCACAACTCAATTAATTGGCGGAAGGGCATGTGGCTGTGTATCTTTTTCCCTCACTGTGGAATATAATTCTGTTTCCTAAACCAAACATATCAACTATACTATCTCCCACCTCCACTTTGGAGCCCTAAGTTCTTAGTCATTCAAGGACTTAAGTAGATACAGATAAAGTAGATACATGGTCCAGTGATAGTGTATATAGGCAATTGTTTAACCTTTTAAAAAGGTATAACCCAGATTTTTCAAATCCTCCCAAACATAGTATTTGAAAATGTTTTCTTCAATCTGGGCATGGTGGTGCATACCTTTAATTTCAGCGCTCAGGAGGCTGAGGCACATGCACTTCTGAGCTCGAGGCCAGCTGGTCTACATAGAAGACATAGCTCCAGTATAGCCGGGGCTACATAGAGAAAAAGAATTAAACACAAAGGAAAAACAAAAAGAGAAAGCTTTCTTCACAGTCTTACACACCCTAGGCAGGTGTTCTACCACCAACCTGCATTCCCAGCCCACCCATGTGTTCATTTCTTTGCCTACTTGTTCTTCCAGTTTACTTGACAAGTCCTATAAGCTACTGCAGCAGCTGATGGAATGGAAGAAAGATACATTCTTACTTAGACTCTCTGGGGTTTAGACTCTAATGAGATAATCACAGAAAAGTAGGAAGTAAACACAAGTCATTTCCAGATGTAGTGAGTCTCACAGAAGATTTCTCAGTATTTACAAAAGCATGGAGACTGGGGGATAAGGAGTAATTGATGGTCTTAGGTCCGCCCAGAAGTTGACAGGAGTAGTGGACAGTAAGTTCCAAGTCCAAGATGTACCAGGAAAACAACCCCAGACTTACTGAGATATTTTAGTAACTACAAGGAAGAATGAAAATAGAAAATGAGTTGAGAAGTGTGCATAGGGTTGGGAGAGATGGCCCAGCAGTTGAAAGAGCATGCTTCTCCAGCAGAGGACCCAAGTCAGGTTCTCTGTACCCAGCTAGATGTTGGGTGTGGGTCAAAACCACCTATAACTCCAGCTCCAAAAGGACCCAATGTCTCTGGCCTCCTCAGATATCTGCATTCACAGGAACATACAAAACACACATAGACACACATATGCATAATCTAGAAATAAATCATTTGTAAAGTGTGCATAAGACAGCTCATCTACTGCAGAGTAGTGATATATGGGTACTTCCTGAGGAAGTTGGTTAGAAAATTAATATTGGATCACCGGGGGACTTCCATAGACACTGGGATGTTTGGACTGCATATTTAATATGCAGGATATGTTGAGATAGGATTTATGATGGAGCAGGACCACTGTAAAGTGAACGCTGCAGAGGGGAGAGATTGGATACATCTGACATAGGCTGTGGTGTGGACACTGTCTTAGAAAAGGTAGAAAAGCATTTAACAGAAAAGTACATGCTTTCTATATCATCTGAAGGACTTCCATAGTAATTCCAAATGCCCTGATTTACAAGAGAAACAATAAGCTTTCATAACATCGGGAGTGTAAGGAACAGGGGATTGTCTGCCCTGTCATGTCTTTCCAAAATCATTATACTGGTAACAATAGACTGGAAAACAAACATCTCTATAACTTGGCCAGTTGAAGGAACAAGCCAAAGGGTAAATGATGGGGAGGGGTCACTAGGCCTGTATCAATGAACATGCTGCCTAGCTACCATGAAACACAGCGCCTGCAGGCTACCAGTGCCCCTGCTGTAATGGCCCCATCTTCCCCCCAGCCAACCTCGCTGGCCCAGTGGCTTCAGCACTGAGACAAAAGCTAGCCACAGTCAACTGGGCCCCGGGCAGGACTGTCTCTTTCCAAATATGGTCGCCGGGACACTACACAACTGATAGACAGAAACTAAGTTCATTACAGGAAGTTGATGGGAAGGACTCTGAGAACAAAAGCGTTGGTGTTGAGTCTCTGGACTCAGGGACAGAAGCACTGGTGTTGAGCCTCTGGAGTGAGGGACAGAAGCATTAGTGTTGAGTCGCTAAGCTGCAGGAAGCTGTATAATCAAAGAGAAGAGAGTGAGCCCTAGTCCTGGTCACTGACAGGGGTATAAGGGGTGGGGCAAATATGCTGATGACCCCAGTTTGGCAATGTGACAACAAAGGCTAGTCAATAGCAAAATGGAGTGTGAGGCGAAAGGGGAATAAAGGTGAAGAGTGTTTTGGAAAAGACTGTTAGATCATTTCTTTTTAAAAAGATTTTTAAGTGTGCGTGTGTGTTTGTGTGTGTGTGTGTGTGTGTGTGAGTGTGTGTGTGTGTGTATGAATGCAGTGCCCACCGAGGCTGGCAGAGGATATCAGGATGTCAGATCTCCTAGCAATGGAGTTACAGGTGATTGTGAGCCACCTAGCATGGGTT
Organism: Mus musculus; assembly: GCF_000001635.26. NCBI lineage: Eukaryota > Metazoa > Chordata > Mammalia > Rodentia > Muridae > Mus > Mus musculus. The sequence continues at coordinate 73,675,957 of NC_000075.6, read as the reverse complement.
CTGGGAACCAAACCCAGACCCTCTATAAAAACAGCAAATGTTCTGACTCACTGAGCAGTCTCTCCAACCCCATCATTGTTTCTTCACAGCTTAACTAAATCATTTATGAAGGAAGTCACAATCTAGTATTTGTTCATGACACTTGCATGACTTTACAGGATATTCTTGAAGAAGAATATAAATTCTTCAATAGAAATTTTGTTGTAAAATTAACATTTATGACAGATACTATTAGCAGCACAAACTCCAAGAAAGGAAACTGGGTGTTTTCATTCACTTCATTACACAAAAAAATTCTTCTTTGGATTCTGACTATATATTATTTGATCATTTCTTCATATGACAAAAAACTCTGAAATGTTTTTTACAGGAAAAAAGAAAGTCTTTCAGTCTTTCACATCAATGAGGAGGCATGATTTTTAGATTCTAACCTAGAGGAGTTTATCTTCATGATTCACTCCTAATTCCACACAATCCTGATGCCCAACTCTTTTAATGGCCTTCCTCAGACTTGGTAAAAATATCTATTACATTTATGTCAGAGATGATATAAGAATAAAGAGTGGCCCGTGAAAAACAGACAATAATGATTTTAGTCAAGGCTATTTCAGTAGAGGAGAGAGATGACTTTAGTCTCTACCCCAGTCCATTGTGATAGAATGTGTGAGGATTTTCATATGCTTGTATTAGAGAGGATGCTGAGGAGACTTAAAAAAATGGACCAGTGGGATATGACCAGCATGTTAAAGTACGTTTAAGTTTTCAGTTTGTTTTTTGTGACAACAAATGTTGCCTATCCATGTGCCTCAATGACGGACTCCTCTTCCCTCAAGGAGGCTGGGACACAGGTGTTATTCTCTCGCAGAGCATTGCAACTCAAAATGATGGATTCCCAAGATTTCCAGGAAAACATTTGTGGGTTAGAAAACTGGAAATATTTTTTAAATATTTACATAATCAAAAGAAAGAGTGAACAGTTACAAGGTTTCTGAGCTCTAAGAGAGGAAGCTTCAGGACAGGAATATAGACAGATCTTATACAAGGATAAGCCAAGTGAAAGAGCCTTAGGAAGCCCATGGCATGGACTAGGGCATGTCAGTGCTTCGCCTGTTCTCCTGTGAGGGACCAACAAACACTTAGAAATTAATGAAATGTTAATTTTGCAATACATTTATTAATATCAATATTAATCTCAAATCAATAAGAAATGCAAAGACATTCCCAATATGTTTTTATGATTAACTGAATTATGTAAAATTATTAAGAGACCTTAAACATTCTGTTTAAACAATTCTCTTCTTCCCGAGTTGTTGGTTTTAATGGATCTGGATGGAGGGATTGCCAGTCCATGTCCTGGTATTCTTTATCTTATTTCTGACATTCTTCATAAACCTGAGATCACTGAGCACATAGGACTCCTCCAAGGTGGTACTGAGGCAGGTGAAGGTCTCAGAGCTTGATCAGCATCAAAGCTTAGCCACACTGTGACCAAGATGGGAAGTGGAGAAAGAAGCTAGGCTGTGTGGAGACAATACCCATTCCTAGCAGGAGCTTTTCTCCCGACCATTTCCAGAATCCTGGGGGAACCTTTTCTAAAGTGTAATCATGAGGTAGCCACTTCCCTTCCCTCCCTTAGTCTTCCCTCTGTTCATGAGTCCAGTCCAGCCCACCTATTAGTTTTGTATGGCCAATGAGTTAAGAATGAATTTTTTTTATGCTTTTAAAAGTAATTTTATAAAATCAAAAGATTATGATCTTGTGATCCATTAGAATTACATAAAATTATAATTTTGCTGGTGATCAATAAAGTTTTATTGAAAAATAACCATGTCCAAAACACTTGTGTATTATCTAACAAAGCTATCATGAGTGTCAGATTGAACTAGTGATAGAATTCTTAAGGTCAAAGCCTCTAGGCCTCTTCAGATAGCTTGCTGTCCACTGGTGTTGGTATTTTAATCGCCTAATTAAACCTGACATTTTGATAAATGATACTACCTACTATTGCTACCATGATTTGCCTACCAGACAAGTGCAGCCCTTACCTACTCTAACGGGCTGAATAATGTAGCCATTCCCAGTGTGGCTCTGTGACCCTTGGGAGAAACATGTTTTAATCACCTTGTCTCTTATTTACTTCTCGGATCGTGCCATGCAGATAGCAGACCCCCTCTGTGGTCTCAAAGGCAATCTCCCTCTAGTTAAACAGAAATACGGTAAACAAAATTACGTCTCAAGCTGTCCCTGCTGTTTAAAGAACCCCTTTGAAAATTCAATCAACAGAACACTTTTAATTCTGCTTCTTCAGTTGTGATTTGGGATTCTCTGACAACAAGCCCAGCAGATTTCTTTCTCCGGGTTTCTTTCTTCCTTGCACGTAAAATTTTCACAAGGGCTCTGAAAACTAAGCTAGGGTGAGGAAATATGAGAGTTGCCTCAGTCAGAATTCTGGTCATCCCCACAAGATAGAAAGCTCATATGTCCAGCTAAGTAAGACTCTGCCACACATAACCTAAGTCCAGGGGCAATAAATACTGGGGTGGTGTAGCTCACGATTGTAATTTTAATGTGTGGATAGGGTCTGGGGAGATGGCTCAGTAGGTAAAGTGCTTGCCTTGAAAACACAAGGACCTAAGTTGGATCCTGGAAGCCATAAATGATGTCAAGTGTGACAGTACATGTTTGTCATTCTAGTGTGGTGGCTTGAATGAGATTGGCCCCCATGGGCTCATGTATTTGAAGACTTGGTCTGAAGTTGGTAGAATTGTTTGGGAAGAAGGAAAAGGTGTGGTCTTGTTGGAGAAGGTGTGTTACTTGGGATGGGATTTGAAGTTTCAAAAACCCACACAATTCCAAGCTCTCTCTCCCTCTCCCTCTCCCCCGTCTTCTTCTTCCTCTCCCCCCTCTCCCTCTCCTTATCCCCCCTCTCCCTCTCCCCCCTCTCCCTCTCCCTCTCCCCCCTCTTCCTCTCCCTCTCCCCCTTCTTCCTCTCCCCCCTCTCCCTCTCCCCCCTCTTCCTCTCCCTCTCCTCCCTCCCCCCCTCTCTCTCTCTGCTTTATGGATGCCGCATATATAAGCTCTGAGCTATTGTAACAGTGCCATATCTGTCTGCTGCCATGCTCCCCACCATGATGGTCATGGACTCACCCTCTGAAATTGTAGCACCCATAAACTCTCCTATGCCTTAGTCATAGTGTCTTATCACACCAATAAAAAGCTAATTAAGACACCCAGCATTAAGGAGGAAGAAATAGGTGGATCCCTGGGACTCTTATGAGCCAACCTAGACAACTTGGTGAGTTCAAGCTGGTGAGAGACCTTGTCTTTTTTAAATAAATATGTATAGTATCTTTCTGTTTCATTAATTAATTATTTTCCTTGATTAGGATCAACTATGATTCTTTAGCTTTTCTTATTTAAAAAAAATAGTGGGTTGTGAGGAATGAGGAATAATATCTAAGGTTGTCCCCTGGCCCCCACACATGCTTGTACATACATGTACACAGATATGCACATGCATACAGACATACATGAGGATGGACACACATACACACACACACACAACTAGATGAATATAAATAGGCAGACATGGAATTCTAACAGCATATGGCTCTACCATTCTCACTTCCTTAGCCTCTCGCCTTGTAGGCACCAACTAGGCTTTAGCATCCAGTGTCTTCCCCAGCTAAAAGGAATCAGAAAAGCAAATGACAATAAGACTAAAGGATGTACTCAATAAAGAATTGTGTAGCAAATACTAGTAACATGAACAGACCCTGCCAAGCACTCTTTCTGGGATCTTTTCAATCAGTAATTAATTGACAAAAGAAAGCTGAGTCTTTTCTCCTTAATAAACTCAGTGTGTCTCGTTGTCCAAGACTACAGTATCTGCATGAAGTCTGGGAAGGTAACCATTTCCTACTGGGCACATTCACCACATGAAATTCTCTCATTGAAAAGCAGTGGAGAATTAGATGCTGAGCCGTGGCAGCCCTGCTGAATGGAACGGGATCAGTGATTTGGGGCAAAGCACAGTTCAACAGTCAGGTCAGCTGTCTTGATGATTTGTGCCAATCACAGAGGTCAGGCACAGCTTCCAGAGATGGGACACAAGTCAGACTGACTTTTATAGTCACCCGAGTGATTAACTTTACTGTGGCCCTGAACTCTCTGTTGTAGTGATTCTTTCATCTTTAGTTTTCATTTTGATGGATGGGAGTAGAGGGGGCAGTAATAAAGGCCAGCCAAGCTTGTTGTCTTCCCTCCCCAAAGAACACGCCGTTGAGACAGGAGAAGGAAAATCTAAGATTTAAGTTCATCTGCATATCTCAGTAGCTTTGCTGGACAAAGTGACCTTAGACTGCTTAACAAAGTTCTAGAAGCTTCTAGAAGGCAACGCTTCTATCTTCAGCTTCCATGTTTTCTCCACCGGAGTTAGAATAGGAGTGGTGTTTAACCTTTGTTTGCCATGTGTGATTCTGAAGATGACAATTCGCCAAACAGTTAGAACTTTTAATTGAGTGAAAAGTCGTCAAAAGTCTTTTAACTTATGCTGCTATTCAGCTGTGACTCTCTTAAGCACAGGAGCTTCAAAGACTAGAGTTACATGGCTCATATATCTACTTTTTATTATTATTCTTTTTTATTAGATATTTTCTTTATATACATTTCAAATTTCAAATGCTATCCCGAAAGTTCCCTATACCCTCCCCGTGCCCTGCTCCCCTACCCACCCACTCCCCCTTCTTGGCCCTGGAATTCCCCTGAACTGGGGCATATAAAGTTTGCAATACCAAGGGGCCTCTCTTCCCAGTGATGGCCAACTAGGCCACCTTCTGCTATATATGCAGCTAGAGACACGAGCTCAGGGGGTACTGGTTAGTTCATATTGTTGTTCCACCTATAGGGTTGCAGACCCCTTCAACTCCTTGGGTGCTTTCTCTAGCTTCTCCATTGGGGGCCCTGTGTTCTATCTTATAGATGACTGTGAGCATCCACTTCTATATTTGCCAGGCACTGGCATAGCCTCATACAAGACAGCTATACCAGGGTCCCTTCATCAAAATCTTGCTGGCATATGCATACATCTACTTCTTAAATTAAGGAGAGCTTCTAGTTTGCCAAGACTCTGCAAAATGTAATTTGGTATTTATAGACCACTGATGTAGACAGAAACCCTTGCTCCCCAGTCTCCCCTCACCCACTCATTATTTTATACTTTTATAAGGAAACTAATAGCCAGGACAGTAGCCTGTCTACTACCTGCAATGGTTTCCAGTTGCCAATTTAATGTGAGGTAGAATCAGCTGAGAAAGGAGTTTCAGTGAGGGGTCGTGTAGGTCAGGCTCGCTTATAGGCATGTCTGGGGGTGGGAGAGTTATCATCATTACATTAATTGATAGGAGAAGACCCAGTGTAAAAGTGAGCAGCACAATTCTCGACGTTTGAATTCTGAACTGTGAAAAAAGTAGAATGAAAAGAAGAAAAGGAAAAAGCAGGCTGAGCATGCATGCTCTCTGCTCTTGCCTATGGATGTAGCCAGCTGTTTAAAGTTCATGTCACCTTCATTTGCTTACAGTGGAAACCCTTTCTCTATAAGCCTGTCTTGTCGGGTATTTATTTTATCACAGCAACAGGAAGCAAAGCTTATGGGGTATTTGGTGAGTCTGTGTGTGCGGTCTTCATACTCCCCTTCTTTGTATTAGATACATCTTATTCCAACTTTTTATTTACTAGCACAGCTCCATACTCTCCCCAGCCAAATACTTTTATGGAGAGCACAGTCCCACACTGACACAGCCCTGATGGCAGCAGCAAGAAGTAGGACTCAATTCTTATAGGATCTGCAGAGATAAATCATAAAATCCTTTAAAAGCAATCAATCCCTTCAGAGTATTAAGTCTGTGCTTGCTTCCCAGAAGAAAATATCTTTTTTAAATGTTTTTTTAAAACACACACACTAGCTGTTTCCATTCCCATGGTTGGAAATTAATAAATGTCATTAATTTTCTAGGGGTCCAGGGTAGTGTGCAGAATTAAAGCAGGGGGTGAAGTGTGTTTTCTTCTGCTGATACACTGCAGTACTTATATAGAGAAATGATGGGAATTCATTTCTCTGCAGAATAACTCCAGTTTCTCTACTAGGACAACTGCACCATTTCCTGTCATTCACAGGGATAGGTGGGTGACTTACCTGAAGAATGGGATGGCATTAAAGACCCAGAGATGGACTCTGAGCCACTATCATGTCCTGTGGTTGTGACTTTGGACAGTGGTTGACATCAGTGCTCCCCTCTCTTTGTAGAATGGGAACAGTAGTGTTCATGAATAGCTGGATTACATTGAGTGTGGTTTGCTTCTTATTTCCATCTCCCTGTCTTGTGTTTCCTTGGTACAGAGGGAAAAATTCATAAAACTACTGGACCAGTTGCATAACTCCTTAAGGATTGACCTGTCAAAGTACAGGGTAGGTACAACATGATTTCCCTTCAGGTAGGGAAATCTTCCTTTCTCTGGATAATTTCTTCCCTTAACGTAGGGAAACCTGCCTTTGTTCTAGGTAATTTCTCAACATAGTTATCATTACCTGTCCTGAAATAGGAAAGTAATACTGATTTTTGAGTCTGATACATTGGAAGCAATCCTCAAGAGATTCTTTGTTGTTCTCATACTCTGGGTGCACATAAACCCTAACAATAACAATAACAATACACTGTGTGTGTACAGCTCACTCTTGGAAATCTTAACAACCATCTGGTGGAATGCCCGTGAGCCGATTCATCGAGAGAACACAAGGTCCAGCCTTATTTTGAGAATGTATTTATTAAAAGTCTATAATCATAATTGTGAACATTTTCTTTTTCATATATTCATCTCCTACATTCATTTTTAATTAATCTCTTAATGATGAATAGTTAAATGTCAGATAGATGCATAGATAAATTGATGGATGGATAAATAGATAGATGAAAATATAAGTTGATAAGATAAATAGATGGTGACTGAATAGACATATAGACAGATGAATAGATTGATGATGAATGGATGGATGACAAATAAATGGATAGATGAGTTGATTGATGGGTAAATTAGAGATAGATAGATAGATAGATAGATAGATAGATAGATAGATAGATAGATAGACAGATAGACAGATAGACAGACAGACAGACAGGTAATTGCATATTTCTGAGAATTACTAACTGAATGTTTTCAAGGTCCAATTGCATGTTGAAAGTAACATCATTATAACATGACAACATCACACCTACCAGTCTACTATAGAAGGCATTTCAGGGCAAGATGAGCCTTGAACACAACTTATGTGTCATCATGTAGCCACTAAGCCCACTCAGGGTCATATGACATATCCAGGAGTCAGTTTGGGATTCTCTGATGACTGTAGAAAACCTATACAAAAACAATCATCAGTTAATTAAAGAGCTTTCTTAAGGTTAAAACCATTTGTTCTTTCAAGTTCTCTTATAAAGGTACTTTGCTTTCCCCCCAGAATTCTAAATATCTGTATTTTTAAGAAACTGGTCTCAGGGCTCCTCAGTATGGAGAAAGTCATGTCTCAAATTCATATTTCAGATCTTGGCATACAATCTTATTTTCTATAACTAGAAGTTTCCTTGTGGCTGAAAAGTGAACATTATCACCTGTACTGTGTTCAAAGTAACTTTTGAAAATTAAACCCATCTTTGGAAAATGATAAAAAATTTTTAAAAATACTAATATCCCTTCTTTAAAAAGGATATTTTATAAGCAGGAATTAGTCCTTTAATGTTGCATAACTGATAATGTAGTATACGTTTAAAACTTTGTCTTTATTGATGCACAGTTTGATCCATTGATACGATGGATTTGTTCATTTTCAGCTCTCCATTCTCCACTCTCACCACCCTCTCTCCTGCTGGAACACTTCTTATCAACTCCACCCCAACTGTCATATCTTTATCTTGTGTGTGGCACACTGAGTTTAATTAGGTTTTCTTGTCAGAGTATGGGTAAGAGGTTATTTACTGGAACACCACAACTCATCAGTGGCTGCTAAACCCCTGAAGAAAATGGTACCCTGAGGATGAATAAAAAGGTCTGGCTTTCTGAGATGAATAGCAGAATATTTCTAAACCTTCTGTTTTTCAGAATGTTCTATGATAAGAATTTAGAAAGAAGAATACTTTTTATAAATTATTAACTGTTATATGACTTACTTCATGCTTTTAATTTTTTTCACAGTAAGCTTGTTTTCATTAGTTTCCATACTATGTCAACAACTTGACCCATCTCTGTTTCATATTTAACCAGGAAAACTTTCCAGCCAGCAACAGTGAGAGACTACAGGACCTAAAGTCCACTGTGGACCTGTTGACCAGCATCACCTTCTTCCGGATGAAGGTATCTCATCTCATTCCCACAATGCCTTGGTGTGACATCAGAACCCATTTGTCCTTGGACAGAGCTTGGCTTGATTCTGCTCTTGACCAGGTCCAGCCAGAAATCCTGGGCTAGATGACTTTTCTAACATAAGGTTTATCAAAGAAACAAGTGTTCTAGTCACTTTACACTGATACATTGGGTCAGAACTAAATAAGTTTTGGATGCTCTTTCAGTGACGATACAAGACACTTTTTAAGAAACAGCAAAGTTATTATGCTAAGTCAAAGTAGAGTTACATTCAAGTATTAACAGAGATGGTTTGCTGACTTTTTACTGCAGGAGAAGAGCTGACTCCTCTTCACCTGATGGTGCTAGCGCACAGTGTTAGCCTTGGTAATTCTTTTATGAGAATTGGTCACATGATTTCTTGGTACAGTTGGCTATAATCTACCAAACTCTCTAGCCATTTCTGTTTTAAAATATTCCTTCTTTAATATCAAATTCTGGACAGTCATAATTTAGTGAAGCAGTTAATTTATGTTAAGCTTTTCAAACACAGCTTTCAAGGATGTAGATGTTCTATTCTTTTCTCTTTGAAATAGAATAATATGAGAGTTGGTCAGCAAGTCCTAAGACATCAAACAAAACAAAACAACAACATTCTCGGCTATTTTTCTCACCATTAGTTCTGTTATTTATAGCACTAAAAAATAAAAATAATAAAAGTAAATAGGATTTTATAATAGAAAACAAAAGCGTACTGTAAGGATGATCATTAGTTATCAGGATCCATTGGTGACTATAGTAACCAGAATTTGTATCTGTTCTGATCTCCTAGTACCAGTATACAGAGAATGCTAGAGAGAACTGGTCAAGGCTCAGTGAAAATGCTTACTGAGTTTTGACAAGTGATAGGTGCCACTGCAGAAGGATAAAAGGATAGGAACAAAGGAGCCTCTCCAGTGATAAGCATCTGCCCATGTCCCGCCCCCCCATCATGACCACACTGATGATTGTGATTCTACTGTTTATTTCACTAGCAAAATGAACAAAGAAAATAGAATGTCCTCAAGTAGTGATACAGCCCACCACCTTCCCCATCTGTGTGTCATTTGTGCTATTCTTTCTTTTGTATTGTTGATTACACCACCCCAACTTGCTCCTCTTAGGCACTAACACACTGGCTAGATTCCTCCCCATGCTACTGAATCAGCAGCTTCACTCTGCCCACTCTATACTCTCTACTATCAATTACACCTTTAATTTCTTTAAAACATGTTCCATGGACTGGAGAGATGTTTCTGCAGTAAAGAGCATTTCTGCTCTTCCAGTGGACCTAGGCTCTATTCCCAGGACCTACATCGTTGCTCACAACCACCTACAATCCCAGTTCCAACGGATCGGATGTACTTTTCTCATCTTTATAAAAACTGCTTACATGTGGTTCACAGACTACATTTAGGTGAACACCCATACATGTCAATAAATCTTTGAAACATTGCTTGACTTCACTTACCCCAGATTCAAAACTCTTCAGAAATTTTCTCTCCTTCTATTTTTTTTTTTTTGAGAAAACCAGGCCTACAGAGAGAGAAACACTGTCTCAGAAAATAACAACAAAACAATCTTGCATTGATTTATTGAGGGGCAAGATGGACACACATGTGGAGATCAGAGGGCAACTTGCAGGACTCAGTCATCTCATTCCACTGTGTGGTTTCCAGGGATTAAATTCAGGTCATGAGACTAGAAAACAGTGTCCCTTATCCACTTAGCCATATAACCTGCCTTACTTAAACATTTTCTCAGGCCGTATATTTTAAGCACAGTCAAATCACTTGAATATTGTTATAATGGCTTTATGGGTTTGCAGCATTCTGTTATTTTTTTTAAATGATTTGTCTGCCAGGTCCTGGAGCTGCAGAGCCCCCCAAAGGCCAGTGCAGTTGTGAAGGACTGTGTCAGGGCTTGTCTGGATTCCACATACAAGTATATCTTCGACAACTGCCATGAACTCTATTCTCAGCTGATAGACCCGGTAAGAGGAGAAGTACGGCTTTATGAGTGCTGTTGTTCTGTTTCTAATATCTGTTTCAATGCACGTAGAATAACAGAAAATGGGGAGCTATGCTCATTTAGTCTCAAATTAACCACAGTTTGAGAATTCCCATCTCATGTCTTCACATTTGAACATCATTTCCCTACGTTTGAGCTAATTTATTCCTCACAATAGCTTTGTGTGGCAAAGGCAGATATTATTGTCTCAGTTTTTCAGGTGCATAATTGCAATTAGAAGAATTAAATGTCTTGCTCCAGTTCACAGAGTGGGTAGCAGTTCCTTTGAGGGAAACCCGACATTAGGCCTGGAAAGCATTAAGTGGAAATGTTCCCCACTCTTTTCTGTTTGTTTTCCTCCTTCTTCTTTTAGTAAACATCTAGAGAAAAAGAGACAAAGCTCCCATTGAAAATCCAGATGTGGAGGCTGGGAATGTATCTCAGTTGGGAAGTTGATTACCTTACATGCTCAAAGCCATGGGTTTAAGCCCCTACACTGCATAAACCTGGCATGGTGGCTCATGCCTGTAATCTAGACATTTGAGGGTGGAGACGGGGGGGGGCGGGACACAGGGGGTTCAACAGTTCAAGGTCATTCTATATAGTATGTTCAAAGACATTTGGACTTATATAGAGACCTTGTGCCCCAAAATAAGGAAAATGAAAGGAAAAGGACAAAGGGAGAAGTGTTCAATTGTGGAAACAGCTACATTGGATTTTAAAGTCTCCTTCGGAACTATTGATGTGACTATTATATATTATTACCTAAGCCTTCGACTCCTCTTTTCACTTTTGTAGTGATTAGAGAACCCTGTATGTAATTCTTTTACAGAGCTAAAAGTGTAGATATTTCAACAGTGGTGTTGCCAAATCTTTATTTGAGCAATCAAGGTCATGGGATAAGTAATTTGATAACACAGACTGTAACCACTACCAGGAAAGATGGAATTCTGTAGCTGTTATCCACCAAAAACTTATCCATGCACAAGGTAGCATGTCACACAACTTGGGTACTCTGTGAATGCCGGAAGCTGTAGTTACTATTTTGTTTATAAATGCACATGAGTTCAGACCCTAAGACTGATCTTAAAGTGTGTTCTGATGCTTACACACTAGAATTAGTGGAACAAAACCTCAGTCATGATTTTTCTCTTCTATAAAATAGATAGGATGCCTTCCTGTCTACTTCAGAATTGGGTTATGAAACCAAGACATGCTGCCAAGCACCTAGAGAATCAGAACTCACTGCAGAAGCATCAGTGATGACAACTGCTTAAAAACACACAGGATAGAGCCCAATGAAAATCTCTTAACATGGTAATTTTGTCAAAGCACAGGCCTAGGTTGAGAGGCAAATGTGAAATCTGAAACAATGTTATGAGGAGCTCTGAGCCAACTCAAGGAGTCTTACACAATTGAGACACATTTTATGCTAAAAGTTAACATTTGAAATCTTCCAGTAAATCTAGATGCTGTCACCTTTATTAACTTGAATTTGTTTATAGAAATAAATATTATATGTAGGAATATATATGTATATATATATATATATATCTTTAAAATAAATTAATTTTTATTTATAAGCAGGACAGAATGGTGTAGCATAGGTAAAGTAGACTCAATGCTAGACACCTTCTTAGAAAAGTCTTATGTTTAGTGTTATTTTCAGATTTCTCCTGAAGATCCCCAAGTCACAACACTGTTGAAGAGAAGGCTTGAGATAATACAATCTTAGGAAGAAATGACTTGGTCCCTTTCTCTAATTTCCTTAATGCATTTGTTTTTCTCAAATATTCTACATGGCTCTCTATGACTGGGTTCTATTTCCTTACCATTCTTTCAAATGTCCTATCGAAAAAGGCATCCTGCTATATTGCTTAAAAATATATATATATATATATATATCTTTTGAATTCTTTGTTTGACTTTTTAAGCAGGAGGATAGTATAGATGGCCAAGGAAAAAACAATCCAAACTATATAGGAAAATTATTTCTGAGGTTTTCATCTTAGGTAGGGAAAAGAGTTTAAAGCCATCAATAAATTCACAGATATACAATAATTTTTTGGCTCCCCCCTTTCTTTTTGCTTTGTCATGTACCAGATACTGTAAAAGAAAAAGGGTGAGAGGAGAATAAATAGGACAAACACAATCACTATGGACTTACTTCTGGCCGGGGGGTAGTTAGCAAAGCCATAATTACACCAGTAACTAAAAGAACGTCAAATTCCAGAGAACAAAAACCATGATGTAGTTTTAAAATACAGAAAGGGAAGAGCCACTGGAGCCTGGGATATAGGAAATGGTTAATGCTTGCTGCTGCAAGCCTGTCTAGACTAGACTGAGACCTATCGCACGGTACCGTCCTCATTCGGTGTGGGGGTTGGCGAGATGGCTCAGTGCCTATGGGCACTTGTTACTCTTGCAGAGCATAGTCACTTACAACCATTTGTAATTCCAGTCCCAGGGTGCCTAATGCCCTCTTCTGGCCTCCTTGAGCACTGCATTCACAGGGCGCCCATACACAGATGTAAGCAAATCTTGAAAAGTCACAGCATGGTTGGCTCCACCTATCAAGTTGACACCTGTGATTGGACTCAGGTTACATATAACCTACTAAAACTCTCTTCACTGGGTTACCAATCACGTGGACTTGGCCTAAATCACTTAGTTCTCTAACCTCATTTAGTTCCTCCTAAACACTTTCTGTTCTAAGTGGCCACTCCCTTACTTTCTTGTGTCTCACTAGCTGTTCCCCTCTGAGATTTTTAATCCCAGCCCTCCACCTCCAAGGATTTTGAGTGTCACAGCCACCACCCCAATGCTTTGCCTTAGCCTCCAGCTATACAGAATGATTCTGTTCAGGATGCCAAACACCTGCCAGCTGAACTATAAAATTCTAAATGGAAAACAACTTGTTGAAAGTGAGGCATTGGATCCAGGCAAGATAGGATCCAAATCTTGACCATTTCTTTCATTCTGCAGGCAGCTCTTAAGAGACCTAGATGAGAACAGGCTATCCTGCCTGCTTTGTTCAACACAGAACCCTGTCTCTGGTTTGGGGGGCACTAAGATGATCTAGGAGGAGCTGTAGCTTTGAGAGGAGACCCATTTGAACTCAAAGTTCCCATCAACTAGGAATCAACTGAGTCTTAAGAAAATTTCTGTAAGCTTTGATTTCTTTGTTTATTAAGAGGGGATAATGTTAACTACACTTGCTGCCCAAATTGCTGCGGGGGCTAAGGGAGGTAGTGTGTGTGAGTCCCTTGCCTGAAGATGCCCAGGAGGTCAACCTGTGATCCATTCCAGCAATACCTGCTTTGGTTCGGTGCCTTCCTTATAGAGCCCCGTGGTTAGTTAGTTATATAGAGGTGCCATTTGCAACACACAAAATCCAGTTTTCTGGGCCCACCAGTCTCTCTCTGAAATGTAAAGGTTGTTACTTTCCATCTGCTCCCAGGGAATCTTCCAGGTATTTGGAAGCACTGAAATGTGTTCTGTAATTAAGCTTGGCACCAGAGCTCTATCCAGATCGCCACTTCTGCAAATGCGCCTTGCTGCCCACTCCTCTCTGGTGGCTCAGCTTCTGGCATGGGTCCCTTTCATAACCTGTCACAGCAACAGGGCTGCAAAAGCCAAACCATTATCCTCTTTCACAAGGAAACCTCCACTTTTGCCCTCACTCAAGGAATGCAAAACAAGAACACCACGAAGTTTTACATAAAATTATCACCATAGGGGCTAAAGAGATGACTTCAAGGCTGCTCTTACAGAAGCCTGGGCTTAATTCTCAGCTGTCAAGTACAAAGTCTCAAACCACCTGTAAGTCCACTCCAGGGGATCTGATGTCCTCTTCTGACCTCTGCAGACACTGCATTCACATATGCACATAAGCACCAATATACATGATTGAAAATAAAAGTAAAAAATTCAAGATTATGACAATATTTGCCTCTTCCTGTGCACCCTTTCAAAAAGATTATATTTAATTAGATCTCATATATATATATATATATACATATATATATATATCCCTAGTTTATGCAAATGGTGGCATACTATGCAGTATTGTATGGAGCCTTATTTCATTTTCTGTGTCTTAGAGATGGTCTCAGAATTAATGCACAGGAACATTCTGATATTTCACATTTGCATAGCATAGTATTAGATGGACACTTTGCAGTTTATTTAACTCTTCCCTCTTGATAGAAATTTAAATTATTTCATATTACATTATTTAAAACAGTGCTGGGAAAATCTTATATATAACTTTGTGTCTCATAAAAGAAAGTGTATCTCTTAGAATTCTAAAAGATATGTTTGATGGAAGAGAAACAGACTTACAATTTTAAGGGATACTAACAAATTACCCTCCAAAGAGGTTTTAAAGTATTTAGGCACTGCAATAATCTATAGCAGGGTCTTTTTTCTGTAGAGTAGCCATAAAAAGTCCTACAAAAGCTAATATCTTGGGCCATCTGGGCAGCTCTAAAAAATAGATTTCATAATTAATAAGCCAAACAGTTTCATTTCCCATCATCGTGGAGGTTGAAAAGGCCGGGAGAATGGCTCTAGCAGGTTCAGTGTCTGGTGTGACCCGCTGTCTCCTTCCCAGGCTTCACCTTCGAGGTGTGCCTCTCTTAGGCAGCAGAGGAGCCAGGCGTCTCCTGCCTACCCCTTCATACGGACACTGTGTCATGACAGAGTAAGAGCTCCTCTCCTTGGTCTTTGCTCTGTATAGGCTCAGTGTCGGAATGTTTTCTCATTGGATTTTAGATCCAGGATATGAGTTCCAGGAGACATTAACATCAGCACATAATAGAAGCAGTTGTTTTGATTTTTCTTCATTTGATAGATATGGACGAATGAGTTGTTATATGCGTGTATCTTATTATTGATGTTTAAACGTGTAGAACTCCAACACTTGACCAAAGTATATGATATTTTTGATCAGTAGGATTTTTACTCTATAGTAAAGAAGTTGGATCTCTGTTCTGATAAAGGCTACAATGTGAATTTCTTTAAATTATACCTTTGCTTTCTAATTTTATGTCATCAGTTGCATCGACACATAGCTTATTTGGAAATTACATCTTGATAAGAACTACCATCCTTGCTGTAAGATTAGCTTTAAAACCTGGTCACAGTTTTTTGTCTGTGATGTATGCATACAGACGACCTTTTTAATGTTTGGATGCCTGACTCCCTGAGAAGTTATCCTGCTATGGAGTGTGATGAAACATTGCCTTACAGTAATATTTCAGTGAAAGTTTGAAAACAAAAGTATGAATTATAGAAGAGTATTAAATCAACAAATAACATCCCTGCCTTGCCTTGCATCCGTCCTAAAATACAGCCCAGAGAAGAGCGGAAGGACTTTCTCTTTTTCTTCCACTGTGTAGCAGGACTCTGGAAATTGGTTTCATGAAATATTAAACTTGAAAACAGTTGTAAAGCCCCATGTCAGGAATAAAGTGGCTTTCTCAATTCTAAATTTACTGCTCAAAATCCTTTTTAAAGGCGAAAGGGCCAGCTATTTCTTTTTAGGAGTGTAAAATTATACATACTTTTTGTACACTGAAAATTGTAAATGGTAATACATAAATTAGCTCTCTCTTAACTGGTTTATTGGGGGGGTAAAAAGATAAGTTCAGAAAAATAAACTGATTGGCAAGGGTGGAATTTTTAGGAGAAAGCCATTTGTGAAGCTAATCACAAGAAAGGCAGAAAGGCAGAAGGAAATCCATGTAAGCCATTCCCAGTGGACTCCCTCAGTGGCACTGGATTCCTGGTGGACTCTCTCAGTGGACTCCCTCAGTGGCAGTGGATTCCCAGTGGACTCCCTCAGTGGCTGTGCATGTCCCCCTCGCTCTTAGAACTGCACTTCTTACCAGAATTGTGTTTTCTTCTTCAAAAGAATATTTCTATTCCTTTCTTGACTTTTCTCCAAAACTGTGTAGTCTTGGCTGTGGTAATGGTAGAGGTGTACCCAGATGCCTTAGTTTTAAAGGAAAAATGAACCATTTAGAGGATTTTATATTCAAAGAGCCCCCAAGGCTCTTCTCATAATCCACTCAAATATTTGACCAAGGGAAGGCAGGGTACTCAGGGATGATGTTGACATTCAAGGAAGTGCATCAGTTGAGATTAAACTAGGGATGAACCGAGTGCTCCTATATCACCGTTATCCTTATGTGCCCCACAGATGTGCCTGTCTATGCAGTTGGTCCCTGGCCTCTTCCTGTTCCATGTGACACTCCATGGACCAGAGTGTTAACTCATTCACCTCCCAAGTTCATTTCCTATTGCATTGTTAGCAAAGTGGTGGAGTCCAGGGCCCACGGCATCAGCAGCTCCTGGAGAGTATTTAGCAAAGCACATGCTCAGGGCCCCCCCGCCCCCAGCTCTGAAGCAGAAGGTTTTGAGGGTAGGACCCACCAAACTGCTCAACAAGCCCTGCAGGAGATTCGGCTATTCCATCATTGTTTGAGAATCATGGATGCACAATGTGACTCAGAGAAGAAAAGGAGAGGTTTTAACAACAGATGGAAAGTGGCCCGAGAGAGTAAGGATGGGAGGCGTGGAAGCACAAGGTCCAGACAGAGTGTTATTTAAAAGAGAAGAAAAATGAGTTCGCATCTGTGCACAATCTCAGACTTGGGAGGGGGTCTGATGCAGCCAGAGAGCACATCTGGAGCAGCCGCTATCAATGGCGAGGCTGAGCTGACCCTGAGGCCCAGTAAGAATGAAGGTGTTACCATTCATTTGACACAAGTAACTAAACAGCGGATTTTGTGGGGACTGCAGCATGGGGTCCCTTTTTCCTGACAGGTAAGGCCAAGAAGTGAAAGACGCATAGGAAGCTAAGTTTAACAGTTTGAGTTTGTCCTGAAAGAACTGTGGAGCCAGTAGGAATTTTAAATAGGAGCCTTGCGTGATGAGATTTGTAAAGATGGAGCTGACAGCAGCAGAGACTTAATTGGAGGGGCAGGATTAGGAGCATGGAGAGCAGTTCACAGGCTCCTCGGGTTATCTTGCTCCATTATGGATCCTAATAGAACCCAATTTATATGACTTGTTCTTTCTAGAATAATTCGTTTACAAAACTATGTCATAGCTCTGTGGTGTGTGTTGGGGAACACTAACATATGCAGGCGATAAGCATCTCACCTCTGAAAAAAGCTCATTTCAGTTTGGGGATCGTTGGCAACTATGGGTATTTATAGACTGTACCATGAAAATAAGCTATTTTGAGTGCATTTAAAAACCCAATAAAAATCATATAATTGTGTTGAAGCAAGTTTAAATTCTTGTTTCTTTCAATTGGGCTGAAATGCTGTCCATTTGGCACAGGTGCTTTCTCTCTTAACACTGATGAGAAACTCCAGTCTGACCTTTGCTACCCACAAGCATTGTGAAAGTGAGAAAAGGAGTCTTTTGCTTAACTGACACAATATAAAACAAGAAGAATGGGATCCGGTGGGGACAATAAACACATGCATCTTTGTTGTTAAAGACTGCAGAAGTGCACATTATCTGTTAGTGATGCGGCAGACACGATTGAGTTAGGGGGTTACCCAAGCCTTCGCCAGAAAATAATTACCTAAAATGAAAAGAAAAATTGAATTGCATGAAAATAATTCAAATTTTAAAATAAAAGAAGTGCTTTATTTGTAAGTATTTGTACTGAAAGCCCTCTGGCCCCTGGAATCTAGTTCAGTCTTTCTATATTTCTTTCTTTCTTTTCCTTTTCTTTTCCTTTTCCTTTTTTTTCATTTTCTTTTCTTTTTTCTTGGACATAGAGAGCCTGCAGGGTTTAGTGACATTCTATATAATTTCAAATTCAATTCAGTATCAAGTGTGAGGGGCTCTTGTAATCTGATTGAGCTGATAGCAGTTCTTGCTTTCCTTGAGGAACAATAAGATTTCAATTCAGTAATGCTTCACATGGGACCAAGCCCATATGAATCTAAAGCAAATACCTAGAGTTGTTGTAGAAAACGTGGCCCTATATTAAGTTTCATGTGCATCGCCAGTAAAGAGATACATGACTGATTACACTAAATGTATGCTCTCATTAATAGCTTAACAGATCTTTGTCAATGTAATCTGTGTCTTGAAAATGGCTAGTAACACACTTAGCTAATGCTTTGATCCTCACTGATGGACAGTTACATGGAGTAGGAAACCATGAGGGAGCCTAGTCGTAGCATACTAGAGCTAGTGTCACTGGACATCAGTACAACCACACTGGGTTGTAACCACTGTTCAGACCCCTCTGCAACACACATTGACACTTACCCTAACACTGTGTCCAGCACAGTAGTACAAACAGGATTGCAAGGATTCCAGTTAAAATCTTTTTGAAGTTCCTCACCTTTGCTCTCCATAAAAGATTCTTTTCAAAAAAAAACCAACCTTCTATCTCAGATCTGCAGAAATGCAGAATGTGGCCATATGGCTGGGATATTCCTCTGGCCAATCTCTTCCTAATTCTATTGGTTATAGACTCCATACTGGGGTCCTTCATTCTGGATCATGCTTCCTCTTCATAATGCGTGTGCATTGTACCCCCTCGAGTGTGTGTGTATGTGCGTATACACACTGAACTGAACTCAGGTCCTCATATCCTCTTAATGCCTAAGCCATCTTTCCAGCTGCTAGAATTTTCATACAAATCTGTAGTGTAATTGGACATAGTCCCTCCTCTCATCTTACGCACCCCCTTGAGTCACCTTTGTTCTCCTAGATAATTTCACATTCACTTCCTGTCTTCTATGCATGTAAGCTTTTATGTATCTTTATAAAATCTAGGATTTCCAGGTGTGGTTGAGATATAGAAACTTATATTCATACATATAGATACAAGCACACACACCAAGGAATTTGTAGGTATGTAAATATCTATTAGTCCATCACCACCACTTTTAATTTTTCCTTTTTATTTACCAAAACTAATTTCTCTTATATTTATTTGCCAGCTATCCTGTACACTCCCTAGGGATCTGAGATAGCCTCAATGACCATGTTAATTTATGATTTTTCACATCAGCCATGATTCCTAGGAGATTTGAACTTTATGACAGAAGCATCCAAGTTTCCCCAGTTAGATTTCATATGATCTACCTACCTAGCCTTCCCATATGGGATGCAAGTGCCTATCTTAGAGATATTTGGAATTAGATGGTTTTTCTGCCCTTTGTAGAATGATGGGAAACTTTGCCATTACTCTATTGTTCCAATGCAGATGATTTTCAGTACTACCTGTGTATGTCATTCCAGTTCCTATTTTATTAATGACTCCCTTTAAGATTAAGCCTCTCTTTCCAGCTACAGAGGGATTTAATTTGATTTTAAAAGCATCTGGTTTGTTGTAATTATGCTGTTGTTCAGATTTAGCTGCTGCAGCCACCTGTGCTGCTTCAGTGCTGCATTCCAAGCCTCCCACCCCACCCTGACAGCGGATTCTCTTCCACACCACAGCAGAATGTCACAAAGAGGCCAGCCGCTTAGCGTGCTGACATCCACCTCCCGAGATTTCCCTCGTGGCTTTACCGAGGTGGATTTTAATCCTGCTTTGTATTTTGCCTGAGATTTACTCTTCTAGCCCAATTTCAAATCCCCAGGATTAAAAGCCATCTTTGTCTGAAAGCATTTTATTGTACTTATTTATGTCACAAGAATTCATACACTGACACACAGAATTGCATGTGCGCCCTATTCCTTGCACATTGAATTAACTGTAGTGCTTCTATTATTAATTTATTTATTTGCGTGCAGTGGAGGCACATGTGTGCTGCAGTGCACATGTGAAGCTTAGAGGACAACCTGTGGGAATCGGTTCTCTCCTTCCACCATGTGGGTCCCTGGGACTGAATTCAAGCTGTCAGGCTTCACAACAAGTTCCTTTAACTGTCCAGTCATCTCACTGGACCTGACTGTAGTTTTTGTTGAGACACATATTTGATATATAGTCAGTTAAATGGTGAAATTGTATCTATTAATTAACTTCATGAGTGTTTGACTCTGGGATATCAGTTATAATTGAGAAAATTGGGGTTGGCTGGAAGAAAGGAATCTGACACAGTGAGGGAAAAGGAAACTTCCTGACAACCTTTCTCTTAAACACCATCTCAGCACTGGGTGTTTTGTTATAGCAACAGGCATGAGTGTTCCCAGATATCCTGAAGGAAATTTATAGTAGTCATCTTTCTTGTTTTTCTGAAAAATGTCTGTCCAATCTTTAATTATATTGAGATGTCTCTTGTCTGGGTGCTTAAAATACACCCAGCCATTTGTGGGTATCAGGCTCTAATGTCCCTGCTGGAATAGAGCAGACAACTACTCCATGAAACCCAGCTGGATCCTGGAGTGCTGGCTCTGCCAGCTATATCTTTTTGTAGGAAATATCAATACCTATCAACAATCTCAAGGGGAAACATGACCTTACAGGGTTTCAGTATGTTCAAGGGAGCTGTTTATGTATACAGGTCCATCGATATTAAAATTGTTTCTTAGAACCTGTCAGAACAAAAAGAATCAGACAACCAGACAAGACAAGTCTCACACACTTCATGGTCTGAGCAGTCCCGAAAGTTCTTCCATGGAGCCTCCATTTCCTCTTGCCTTTCCTTGTGCTATAGCGTTCTCGCCACTACAATGCTCGTGCTTCTCTTGCCTATCCCCAAGCTCAGCTTTGCTGCCACCTTTCCCATAGCAATTTCCTGATAGATGTAACTGGGTAATTTCCCCAACTCTGTTTTGGTATTTTGTTCTTATTCATGATGTTATTTTTATACTTAAAATTACGGTTATTTTGCTCATATTATTATGTATATTACAGAACAATTCAGCTCACCTGTTATGTGACAGGCGCTTTGGAGGGAGCATTTTAAGTCTGCTTTGTCTTTGAAAAATCTCGTTCCTTCCATTTTTATACAATGCTTTCCATATGGTATCTCCTCAGTAAACATGGGGAAGAATGTATGGTGAAGATTAAATCTGTGACAGCTCTGCTTCTAGAGAAAAGATGCATTCAACAAGTGGCATCCTTACAAAGGATGCTCTGACCATTGTCTTCACCCTGGAGTCCCTTCAGGCGCTGGTCCCAACTGAGATCAGAGCACCTGTTCTTACAGAGTGCACTGAGTCAAGTCAGATCCATGCGATAGAATCATGAATGCTGCTGTAGAAAATGTGTCCCTGCCCTGCCCAGCACCACAAACTTGAGCCAGCTGTAGCTAGTAAGTACTCGAATCAGTACTAGGAACACGAAATAAGTATTTTTTTTAATCCTGTTTAATTTGAATAACCATGTTTGACTAGTGTCTGGTGGCAGTGGATTGGGAAACATAGCTCTGGAGATCAGAGCAGCAGATAACTCACACTGGAAAGAAAAGAAGAAAAGAGAAGAGAAGGGAAGGAAAGGGAAGGGAAGGGAAGGGAAGGGAAGGGAAGGGAAGGGAAGGGAAGGGAAGGGAAGGGAAGAGGGAAGGGAAGAGGGAAGGGAAGGGAAGGGAAGGGAAGGGAAGGGAAGGGAAGGGAAGGGAAGGGAAGGGAAGGGAAGGGAAGAGAAGAGAAGAGAAGAGAAGAGAAGAGAAGAGAAGAGAAGAGAAGAGAGAGACAGAGACAGAGACAGAGACAGAGACAGAGACAGAGACAGAGACAGAGACAGAGACAGAGACAGAGACAGAGACAGAGAGAAGCACTTTGACAGGGACGGCAGGACTGAAGTCTGCCAGGCTAAAACTCCCAGAGCTTATGAGTGCACGTCAAGCCTTAAGCTCTGCACTCAAGGGAGTTTGTCATTCTCACATTGATCCTGGCCTTGCATTTGGGCAAATATTAACCAATAGTTTCTTACTACTGGGACTTCACCTTGTGTTGGGGGAGGGGATGATGCTGTCATACCATAAACTGACTTTTTAAATCCAGCGTGGGTCGGTCCCAGATCTGATGGGATGCCCATTTTGCTTTTGTGGGAATCAAATTGTCTTCTATCACTTCCCTTTCCTTAGATGATATCTTGAGACTCTTTCTGTAACCAAATCAAATGTCACCTCTTCTGTGAAGGAACTCCTGTCACTGTCTATATACAATTCTCCTGACCTGCATTTGAACAATGGGCGTAAAATAGTGGAACCTCAAACACCTTATTCAACTTTTCAGCATCTAAGCTAACTCCTCCCTCCCCAGACCTACTGATGCTAACACCTAACCCACATTCATCTTCTTCATAACTGTGGAGTGCCTGCTCAGTTCTCAGTATTCACAGGACAGCTGAGGTTCTATTCAGTAAAGGAGAGTTGCCTGTCTCACAGAATAGACACAGGTAAACAATTAAATGCACTGTGTGGGAAAGGTGCTGTTACATTATGACTGGGAGACTCTGGTTTCAGTTTGGAACAGAATCAGTGTTGAGTAAATGTTAACTTTAGGATTATCCCCTCTATCATTAATAAGCGGCAGAATCCATCTCACAAAAGAGAATGAGCTAGTTAGTATGGCATTGTTCTCTTAAGCAACGGTGGTGAAACGGTTCACGACTGTTAATTAGGGGGAAACATTACAATCGCTTCTGTTAAGGAGGGATTAGCATGTGTACACGGAACGACTATCCAGAACTGCAGAGGAAGAGGAAGAACGGGCTTCCTGCAGTCACCACCACAAATAAACTTCCTTGTGTTTTTTTACACAGTTATTTATTTATTTATTTATTTTTTGCTTTTTTTTAAGTTAAGGGCTGTTAGCTGAAGAGAAGTTGATAGGCGCCTGATGGATGATTCAGAAACCCTTTCAATTTCAACTGGACACTGCTAGGGTGAAAGTGCAGTTATGTGGGGTTAGGTTAATCTGGAAATTATATTATCAGCCTAGTATCACCTTTGCTAACTCCTTTTCCTTTTATGTCTTTATACTGCAGCCTTGTATTAGGTCCACATTTATAAGCTGTATTGGTGATGGGTCCTCTGGATTACTATTTCCCGTGTGACACTAAACTCCTAAGTAATGGTTCTAGCATTAATAAGAGGCTCCATAACTGGAAGACTGCACCAGAGGGACTGGAGAAAGAGACAGCTTGGAGATTAAGAGAATGTATTACTATCACAGAGGATCTGAGTTCTGTTCCCAGCACCAACAACTGAGTGTAACTCCAACTCCAGGGCACTGATGCCCTCCTCTGGCCTCCATGGGTACCTGCACTCATGTGCACATACACAATCCCACAGACATACACAATCATATACACAACATCATAAAGTAGAAGTAATTTTAAAATACACTAAATTTTTTTTAAAAAAAAAAAGAAGACTGCACCACAAATTTTGTGTCTTCTCAATGAATTCCTAGATCTGAGAAGAAATCCTAGATTAAAATGGTTTGGGCTATAAAAATATATTATTGGCTATTAAAGACATGGAATGAGGAAATACTAGCTCCTGTTTATTGACAGGTACATTACCAAGTTGGGAAAGTTGTTATTTCCCTTTTATGATTTTAATTTTTTCATAATTTTCCTAATTTATTATTTTACTAAGGGTTGGACAAATAATAAGAAAAGGTGACCCTCAGCCAGTTCTGGTGGCTCAAGAGAGCCTAAGATTTTGCTGAACCTGAGGTAAAGGGAAAAGAAGCAACCATGTTGTGAGGGCTCCTGGTTCCTATTGTAAGTTTTTCCTGATCTTGATACTGAAGTCTCTGGTTACTTGGGGCTCTTCAGTTAGTACTGACTGTGTTCTCTTCTGCTGCTTCTCTGGGTGATGAGAAACACTGGGTAAAAAGAGTTTCTCACAAGCACATTGCTCTTCCATGACTTCACGTGTCGAGCTTGCCCGTGTCACTGATAGAGCCATCCCTTCACATTTATAGTATTCAATAGTTTAGTGTGTTTATACATTACTTCCATTGTGTTCTATATACAAATAGGAGAGAGACAGTGACATGATGACATATTATACATACTCAGTGTCAAAAGCGACCTGTACTCAAGCCATTGACTGACACCAGTCAGTGTAGTTCCATGGCACAGAGAAACAGTTCAGAAAAGCCTGGCTCTGGTGACTTCAGCTTTGGAAACTCTGATCACCTGGAGTGACTTTTTAGACTCAAGAAATGCCTTAAAATGATAATGCAAACTTCTCATTATACAGAGAAATGTAGGACCTGAAATCTTTAAGGCCCTTTTCAAGTATAAACCATCAGACATCAGCAACCTGCCATTGTGTCCTGATGTAATAGTAGCTGCCACCAGAGCCCAGCTAATTCATGTTGAATTGCAACCCTGCCATTGGTCTACTTCTGAGGAAACCGGAATGTAATGCCTGCCAGTTAATCATCCTGATTTCCACCTTAACTCCTTGTCAGGGTTTTATTTATAGCTTTCAGGCAGGTGCTCTAGTTATTTATAGCTTTCTGGGGTTTGAGGCCTTCAGAAGGTTTCCCCTTCAGACAGTATTTCAACATGATATAAGTATGAGAGTTTTCCACTCACTCACACAAGAAAACTAAATCATTTTTAAATTCCCATGGGTTATAACTATAAGAAGTAAACAGGTCTTCACTAAGATGTCAAATTTTACTAGCTAAATTTTAGGTTAATTTTAATTGTCCTATAAAAGGTATGCATTTATTGTGCAGAGCATGGTGTCTGAGATGGATGTAGACTGCAGACTGACAAAATCTAGCTCTTTGGGATGCATTTCACAAATCATTATGAATTTTTATTTTCATTTGTAATGTTAGGGATGGAGCCCATGGCCTTATGCAAATTAGACAAGTGATGGACCCCTGAGCTATATCTGCCACCACAATTTCAGGGGCTGGGATCTGGAGGCCATCTTCACCATCCATGCCAGAACTTCGTCTGGCTTGCTCTCTTGCAGGCCATGTATAAGTGACACCAACTGCTGTGTGTTTATGTGTATAGATAGGCAATGTTTTTAATATCAATTTTCTTTGCAAATTTTTTTCTTTATTGAGAATTTCAGTCATTTATACAATGAAATATGGTCATATTTAATCCAATTTTTCCTCCAATTTCCCACACACACACCCTCCCAACTCCATGTGTTTGTTTGTTTAATAACCCACAAAGTCCAGTACGTGCCACCCTTAAGCATGACTGTGGGGCATATACAGGAAGGTGGGGATCCTGTCAGTGGTACATCCTCAAAGAGCAATTCTCCTTCCCTCAGTAATGTCAACTTCCAGCAGCTTCTCATTAAAGGGTGGGGTCTAGAAAGCATCCCCCCCCCATCTAGGGAGGAACTATGTGTGGTCTGATCTTGTGCAGGTCTTCCATAGGTAGCCACAGCTGTCATGAGTTTGTGGGTGCACCCATCACCAGAGGCAACGTTTTCAATGTCACTTCTCCTTGCATGAATAAGTGGGACCATAAAGTAGTTGGCAGAGAGCTTCAGGAGCCAAGTTAGTCAGACTTTTGCATAGTGATTCTCTTTTGAGGGTAGACAGACCCTGTCTCTTGCCTCCGCTAATAGAACCTGCTAAAAAACCCAGAGCAAAGCCAAAAATAAAAATAAATAAATAAATAAATAAATAAGAAAAGAGAGAAAGGAAGAAAGAAAGAGAGAGAGAATGAGAGAAAGAAAGAAAGAAAGAAAGAGAGAGAGAGAGAGAGAGAGAGAGAGAGAAAGAAAACTTAAACTCACATTTAGAATACAAAGTAAATTTTGTGGTTTCAGTTATCTCACTTTCTACTGTGTGTATGTGGTGGGACACGGTTGGCTCTCTATTTTCTGGCCTGTAAGGGAAGCACACCTAAGCCATTGAACACCAGCTTCCTTTACACCCTGTGGTGTTGTATGAACCTGTCATCTCTACAGACTCTAGAATCTTGTTGAGTAGAGTTCATTCTTGTAGCTACAGTACTTATGGAAGCTTGAGTTCTTAAAGCCAGAAGAATAGTTTCCCTGACTTCAGACGTACCCTCCCCCCACCCCCAAAGTTCTGTGCAAGGCAGGGGGCTCCTGTGGCTGGGTCAGGCCTACCCACTATATTACTTTGTTTGCATTTCCATCTGAAAAGGAATGAGATGGGAGATGGGACCATCTCTTAAGTATCCTGCTTCTAGAAATCCTTAAATGTCCCTGGTAACAGATCATCAGTGCTTGACCGGGGGCCATTCCTGCTCTCTGTGGTCTTCCATTCTCCCAACTCCTGGCTCCATGCTGTAGGCTCTTGGCCATGACCTTGAGTCATCTATCCTGCTCCATAAACTCTGACTCATTGTCACAGTCTAAGATTTGGCTGGCTTTTTTATTGCCAGTAGATGCTTGGAAAGACAAAGGTCTATGGTGCTTTATTTTATTATGTCATGTATCATGCAGAATTAGTTCCTTCCAGTTCAAACTTGGTATGTTTATTTCAAATATCTTTGGACATATCACTAGATAAAAACAGCACTCAATGCATCTGTGATGGTCCTTATCTTGGAATAAGGATCAAAGAGCAATGTCATGGTGGACTTATAAACCATACCAGACACACTGACTATTCCAACAGCTCAAAGCTGTTCTTTGGACCCAGATTCCTTACAAGGTCTTATAACTCTTATAACCACATAGTTAAGCATCTTAAGATGTGCCATGCTCCCTAGAGAGCCTTCTGAAAGGATTGAGGATGAGAATATATAATTTTTAGAGCAGAGGAAATCCTGGAATCTTTATATTTTTCTGAATTCTACTGAGAAAAAAAATGAGCATTTGCCTTTCAGCTGATCTCTCCCTGTAATTTCTACACAGCTGTAGGAAAGCCAGTGGTTTACCCAGGATTTCCATATCTACATCGTTCTCTGCTGTCCACACAAACTGCAGGAGGCAGCATTGCCTGCTTCCTCCCTCCAAACGACAGGTCTCAACTTTTGTCTAACCAAAAATAGGAAAGGGAAGGGAAGGGAAGGGAAGGGAAGGGAAGGGAAGGGAAGGGAAGGGAAGGGAAGGGAAGGGAGGTCAATTATTTCACTATTGTTCCTGCTTCTAGGACTAAGTTTGAGTCAATTCACCTTCTCCTGGAAATCCCTTCATCTCTCCATGCTTCCACTCAACCCCTCACTGACACATGTTTTATGTCTTGTCAAATTATTTATGTTATACTGCCAGTATTGCGCTTGGTTTGAGTTGATCTATTGAATTACAATGCACTCTAAAACACAATGGTTTTAAAATGTAGCATAGTTTGTCCATAGATTTACATAATTTGCAAAGGAGTGTGGTGAATGCCATCTCTCCTGCATGTGGCTTGGCTCATGTTACTGGACTGAGCTGAGGTACAGTCGTTGGTATGGCATTTTCATGGAAATGGCAAGTGACTCCTATTAGCTGGACTCTGACAGTTCTCCATGTGACCCCTTCCAGGCTCCATGAATGTCCTCCTAGCATGATGACAGGACTGTAAGGTCGCAGGTTCCAAAAGACACTGCTGCCAGTCTCTTAAGACTCTCGCCTACACACAGATCACCCTCAGCCCCATTCTACTTATCACGGTCATCTACATTCATGGAAAGAAAGCATGTTTTTCCCAATGAATGGCTTGTATGTAAAAACATAATTAACTTTGCCCTGTAGTGTAGTGTTGAAGGCTAGCTTCGAGTCCACATGGTAAACTGAGGAGGGCCAAGTGTGGAGTCGGCGATTGGTCACTCAGCAGCTGGACCCTCAGCAGACTTTCTTTGTGGGAGCAAAACATAATTCTCTTGGGCCAACAAAAAAGGGGGGACACACATTTACACACTCTAGGTGGATGAAGCAAGTTCCAACAAACTCCAACTTGATTTTTTCCCTTAGTCCTTTTATATCCTCTATACAAAGTTCAGGTCTCTGTGTAAGAAGAAAATTACCTCATAGCCACAAGTTACATATTATCTAAAAGCAATCACCACAAAAACATATGCTTCCAAAAATCAGATTAAAGTCAGTACACAAAAGGAAATTACAAAGGATTACTGATTATGTATTCTTCTTCTGAAACTAATATTTCTCATCTATCTCTCTCTTCACAAGTTCATTGTTACCCCAAAGCAATAATTTTTATGTTATTGATTAACACCATTTAAGCAAGCCAAGTCTATAGTACCAAGTTTTTTCCTATGCTTAGCTGATGACAATTTATATTTACCAAGAAATAGATCATCATCTAGTTTGTATCTTATTTTTTAGTCCATTTTTCATTTTTGAAATCTTGATTGGCTAGCCTGGCTAATCATCTGCTCTCTGCTCCTACGTTTACAGTGAAATTACCTAGTCCTTGACCATGACCTGTCTCTTCATGGTGCACACTGAAAATCTGTGGTCACATCCCTAGATCCCAGGATCCAGGAACTCAGACCCAACCTAGAATGAGTGTTTTCTTTGAGCATTAACTTGTCCCAGGCCTTTTTCTCTTGCTAGTTCAATTATGTGCTTGTAACGCATGGAGGCTCACTGTGCTCCCATTCTGACCTATGAGGCCACTGCCATTCTTTGAGGCACATTCTATTCTTGATTCTAACTTTAAACTTTCTATCAATTAACCTCACAAAATTATTTTCTTCAAACTAACATCCTAAAACTACTTAAATCAAATCAGGAATTCCATAAAATCATTAAACATTCATGTGTGTCACACAAATCCATAAACTTCTCTAAACCGCATTATTGCATGAAAGTTCATCTTCATGTTGATCTGCAGGAAACTTGCCCAACAGAGTGGGCTATCACCCAGGAGGTAATCACACCAGGCCACAGGCAGTGAGGGTCCTCCCATGCCCAATCACACATGCCAGGTATATGAGGAATATAGCAATGACAAACAAGAGAAAGCACATCAGTATCAAGAAGCAATCCTGGAACAAAGCCCTGGAGCTGTGCCTCTCTAGGGCACACCCATCACAGATGAGCAAAACAGTGGCATCTCTAGGAAACTCACTTGCCTCTTCCTGCACCTCTTCCTGCATGGCGGCATCCACCCATGTAGCTCTGTACCCAAGGAAAGGGAACAGATTTTGTGAACACCTTCCCCATCTCTAAAGCATAAAGCCCTTTAAATCTTCCCTTATTTATGTCAACATTCTACCAAGTTAAGTATTCAGCATTTGTTCTCTTAGCCTGTCTGTGACACCACAAAATTAATCTGTGCACCTGCAGATTTGGTGTTTCATAATTTAGTTTCATGAGACAGCACCAAATCTTTGCATAGACAATGGAGTAAAGGGGAAAAGACTCCTTAGTCCTCTTCCACAAAGGAATGACTTGCATTTATGAGGGCTCTACCCACCACAATCTAATCATTGCCATATTTATTTATTTATTCTTTCATTCATTCTATTATTTGCATGTATTTGTACTGGCATGCACACGCCACTGTGCATGTGCAGAGGTCACAGGACAATTTTTAGGAGTTCACTGTCTCCCTCTACATGCGCCCTGGGGATGGCACTCTTGGGGTACTAAAGATGTTAGCACAACATAAGAAGAAGTATGAAACCTTGGGTGTCTTGAAGTTCTCACCACAGCCTCCCAGGTACTTAGACACACCCAACATAGAAAGCACCTTTTCTCCAGGAAGTGCCTACAGGAAATCTCCATGCAGAACCTAAAAATGGATGCTATGTGTATTTCCCATGTAGCTATGCCTCTAATTCTAAGACTGTGAGTCATCCAACAAAGGGGAAAGTATGATGCACATGGCTGTTAGATGTCTGTGCTCCTGCCGCTGCCCCCGTTCATGTAATGGTGTACCTGCTGGCCAGTGCAGAGGTGTTAAAAGGTAGTAGAAGCCAGTGGCATGGCTCAACAGGCTCTGTGTGAGGCACCTTCTTATAACCACTGAAAGGAAGTGCTCTTCTTATGTTATGCTAGAACCTTCTCTAGTTTATGGTGCTCGCAACAATCATTCCTATATGTCAACTTGACCTAAATAAATAAATAAATAAATAAATCTGAGAGTAGCAAACTTAAAATGAGAAACTGCTTCTATAATGTCCAGCTGTAGGCAAGCCTATGGAGCATTTTCTTAATCAATGACTGGTGTGGGAGAGTCCAGCCCATTTTGAGTGGTGCCACCTGTCAGCTGCTGGTCTTGGGTCCTATAAGAAAGTAGCTGAGTGAGCAGGCCACGAAGAACAGCAAGCCAGTAAACAACGCTCCTTCATGGCCTCTATATCAGCTTCTGCCTCCAGGTTCCTGCCTTGTTTGAGTTTCTGCCCTGACTACCTTTGATGATGAACGGTAATGTGGAAGAGTTAAATGAAGGAATCTCTTTGCTGCCCATGATGTTTTTGGTCATTGTTTTTTATCATAGCAATATAAGTCCTACGTCTCTCCTCTCTCTCTCTCTCTCTCTCTCTCTCTCTCTCTCTCTCTTAGAAATAGACAATTATTTTTACCATATATGTGTGTATGTGTGTGTAGTGCCAGTATATAAGTTTATGTACCACTTAAAGGGATTGCCATAGGAAGCCAAAAGAGGCCATTGGATCCCCTGGAGCAGACGTTAGTGAACTGCTATGTGCAAGGAACTTAACAGGGTCCTCTGCAAGAGCAGCCACTTCTCTAAGTCCATCCACCCCTCTGATCACTTTGTTGTTCTTGTTCAGCAGCAGTGAGCAATTTGAGGATGTCAGTGATTGCTCCTAGTGAGTATTTACATGTTCTAAAAAAGTATAACGTTGTAGCATGCAGGCAGCTATGCATCAGTGTAACATTGTAGCATGCAGGCAGCTATGCATCTGCTACATAAATAGTCAGCAAGATGATCTGCTACCTCCTACACCCACAATCCATGTGCATTTGGAACTTTGTCAGGTATAAAGGTGAAATCAAAGACGTTTGTTGTCATGACAGAACACGAAATCTAGCAAATGTCTGGCTGACTGTGGCATTCTGCAGAAATCTTATCACACATTTTAAAATGAGGGCTCTTTTATTACCTGGCTCTTCCTATGATCCAGACTTCATAAGAACAGTGCTGTGTGGATATAGTCCAGGTTCCTATCAATAATTTCAGTTATTCTGATTTAGCAGGCCAGCCACAAGGGCTGTAAGAGCCACTGCATTTCAGCATGCACCCAGGTGATTGCCAGGTAGCCGCCCAATGCTTCAGGCTTAGAGACACATTGGCCATCAGCAGTTCCTAATGTAGGTTTATTTCAAGACCCCACAGAATAAGGGCTACTCCAGTATATGATCAAGACCCATCTAGTTCAGGGTCTCCTGCTTCCTTAAGCGTAGCTGCCCACCTCTTTCCCTCTAATGGGCAGAGCTTAAGTAACCTACCACATGTCAGAAAAATCTAGGCGAGGAGGAAAGCAATCATGACAGCGGCATCAAAGATTAATAGCAGCAAGTATCTTTGAAGTAGGTAGATCAAAGGTGAAGACATTGGAAGTAATTTAAGTCAGAGATGTGGCGATCATGCCAAAGGCAAAAGGAGACAAGGCTGTTGTTAAATGAGACCCTGCTTATGGAGTTTAACGATAATGCAGGGAGACGTCTTTTAGCCAGCACAGATGAGAACTGTTTTAATAATGGTCTTGGAATGCTTTCTGGCCAGGTGATCAGTGAGAAAAGAACAAAGGTGTGACATTGGGTACCATGCCAACAGCAAAACTGTTGTTTTCTGGGATCTCCGTTTTCACTTGGAGTATATTCACTGTCTCTAGAAATTTGTTCAAATGACTGCAGACCTGGGAGGAGTAGCTTTTGCTGCTGGTGCACAACACACTACTGCTGTATATAAATATATGCACATATATATAAATGTACATATATATTATACATTATACTTTTTTGGGAATTTTAGCTGTTCTATCAACTTTGAAAAACAACCCATTTACCATGTTGAGCTGGCAGTGTATTGAAATTAATGGCCACACTGGCTTAAAAAAAATTCTCATTTGTACAGAAGTAACACACTACTGACTATGTAAAGTCTTATCTATATGGGTTTGATTGGACAAAGTAAAAAATAGTTCTCTAATTGATGAAGAAATACTGATGCTATTGTTTATCAACAACTCACACAATTCTCAATTGTTCTAATAAGAAATACTTCATCTGCCTCTTTATGTGCTGGTAAACAAATTATGACTGTTTTTTACTATCTTGAGAAATATTGGGAAGAAAAGTGATAATAGAGTTGTTGTTTTTTTTTTTAAACATTGGACTCCTAAGGTCTAATTTTCTCACTTTTCTGACTTTATGTGACCCTGTAAATCTTTGTAAATGATCTCGGAATGACACAGAAGTCAGAGTAGATATTGTCCGTATGGACATTTCCAGAGCTGACGTGTGATAAGGGACAAGGGAAAGGTTCACTCCTGTGCGACCAGCCAAGAACTCCTGAGCAGCACTGAGGAGCAAGGGCAGAATTTGCCTCGGGTTCTGCATTGGTTTTAACTTTGGCATCTTTTTCCTGTTTTGTATTGTTTGTGGCAGTCTCCTTGATTTCACTTTAAAATGCACAGAGTCTACTGTGTCTGAGCTGACTAGGAGTGGGCCCTACCCTTCCTTGCTGTGATGACCAAGAGACTCACATCAGGTTAAAACACCTCAACAGCTCCCTTCTGAGCACGCTTCTCTGCTCCTAAACAGAAGCTTCCCTGAGCTGTTTTCTATCTTCTCACATTGACTTCTTCAAACCTAAGCAGGGATTCATGCCATTTTGCTTCAGCGTAACTAGGGCATTGTTAGTCTTTTAAGATTGCCAAGGTGAGTGATCTTAATGTCACTGTGGACATAGCTGTGGCATTCTGATGGCACTCTGGATGAATAGAGTGGGAAGTCTGGGAAGAGCTGAGAGGGGAACCAAACCGGGAACCTCCTGGACCCTCCTTCCCATGGAGTCCAGATCTGGTCTCTCGTGATCCTCAAAGCTGAGAAGAATTAAATCAGCATTCTCGGGAAAAGCAAATGAAAAGACCAGGGCAACATGAGCTACAGATGAGTAACGAGGTAGGATTCTTTGGTACAACAGAGCATGGAAGTTAAATGGGAGCAAGTGGGAACACTCTAAAACTTGGGGGGAAATCAAATGGAAATGAAGTAGTCCCTGTCTGTACTTACAACTCAAACTGCAGATGAGCACACACTAGCCAGGATCGTCAGGAACTCAGAAGAGGTGCAGGGGTTTCACACGGGCAGCAATAACTTTATGGGAAGATTTATTTAAGATACAAAGCTCAGAATAAGTAGCCTTTTATTTTTAACATACAGAAATTTTCATAATGTCTGTAAACCATATAATTTGGACTTGAAGTCAAAAACAAGAAAGGCTGCACACTTTCATGTTCCCTATGTGCTTAGGTTTGGTTTTTGTTTTTGTCTTCTGTTTTTGTTGGTTTTTGTTATTGTTGTTTGTTGTTTTGGTTTTGGTTTTTCGAGACAGGGTTTCTCTGTGTAGCCCTGGCTGCCCTGGAACTCACTTTGTAGACCAGGCTGGCCTCGAACTCAGAAATCTGTCTGCCTCTGCCTCCCAAGTGCTGGGATTAAAGGTGTGCGCCACCACTGCCCAGCATGTGCTTAGTTTTTCTTTTCAGATAAGAACAAGAAGTAGATATTATGCCAGCTCTCAGTTGCCATATTGTTAGGATGTACGTAATGATAAGCCTTTAATATTTGGAAAGAGTTGAACACCTTGCAAATGAAAACATCGGTTTGAAATTCAGTCCTTTCTATATACAGTAAGTCAGCCATGATCACTTTGTTTGGGCAAAGACTCAAAGGCAAACAGGAAAGTGTGAAACCCACACACACAGAGACCACGTGAGAGGCCCTGTGTGTGCGGATGACTGAGCATCAGTCATTCGAGAGGGACACTAATGGAAGTGGGTTGCCCCTGTGGATGATTTGAAGAGCATATGTGGCCTTTTCTGTGGCTTTTTCTGAGGAGCGTCAGCCACTGACCAAGCTTTAATTAGCTTGGCTCAGCTGCCACAGGGGCTTTGGTTTGGCTGTCTAGAGTGATCGCCACAAACCTTTGCTCAGAGTTCTGTCGTGTGAGGTCCAGTCCTTGTGTACTCAGTCTTCAAGGCTGACAAGGGTTTTATTACATTTGAGATGAGCTGAGAAGATCCCTCTTGTACAGCTATTGGAGACAGAAGAGATAATGGATAGAAAGGGAGAGTCGGCATGTCTGCAAGACAAAATCAAGAAGGCTGTTTCTACAGATGTCAAGACCATCACAGGTTGCCTTGGAGATAGAAGGGCACTTGAGAGAGATTCTCGTCTTCAGTCAAGTCTAAATGTAGACTAGGATAAATGCTCTCCTTTTTCCTAGCCAATAAAGTTCCCACCCTGGTCTTCATGGGGATCTTCAGTGCCCAAGTGTCTAAGACTTCTGTCCTATTTCTTAAGCCAATTACAGAGTTCCTATTTTTAACCTGCAGAGTGCTGGAACTAAGATTTCATTATCTCAGGAGTTTGCAGAAGTCAAACAACCATCTCAGCATGAGGTGGTTGCAAACATTATAAAACAGCTGTATAGTGGTTGACTTTATGTTAATTTCCCTTCTTATGTTTTTATTGCGTATTGAAGCTTGTTCTTTTTTAAATTTCCAGGCTCACTTCTGTATCATTTATTCCTTTTGTTGCCCAGATCTTCCAGATTCTCAGCATAGATATAACTTGTTACCAACACCTTTCATGGTTACTTAACATCACTATTCCTTCACAGGACACACACACAGCACACAAATTATCTATGTTGTGTTTGGAGGCTGTACTGGCTAGTTTTGTGTCAACTTGACACAGCTGGAGTTATCACAGAGAAAGGAGCTTCAGGTGAGGAAATGCCTCCATGAGATCCAACTGTAAGGCATTTTCTCAATTAGTGATCAAGGGGGAAAGGCCCCTTGTGGGTGGGACCATCTCTGGGCTGGAAGTCTTGGGTTCTATAAGAGAGCAGGCTGAGCAAACCAGGGGAGTCAAGCCAGTAAAGAACGTCTCTCCATGGCCTCTGCATCAGCTCCTGCTCCCTGACCTGCTTGAGTTGCAGTCCTGACTTCCTTGGTGATGAACAGCAGTATGGAAGTGTAAGCTGAATAAACCCTTTCCTCCCCAACTTGCTTCTTGGTCATGATGTTTGTGCAGGAATAGAAACCCTGACTAAGACAGAGGCACAACAGATTGTCTTACCTAGAATCATGTCCATGGGTACTAGATACACTCACCTGATTTCTAGTCTTCCTTCTGTTGCCAAAGGAAGCACAATAAGGGACCGTATTCTCACTTAAGTGGGAATGATAATGAGGGGGTGGCTCATTGAAACATAGCTAAGTTATCTGTCTTGGTAAGCGCTGACATATAAACACACATAGCCATTTAGCACAGGATAGCTAAACTTCTGGTCCCAACAGAAAACATAGCAACTAAGTACAGAGTAAACTGAGCCATGTCACATCTGATGCACAGTTCACATCAGCCACAGACTGAGGGTTCTAGACACTCTGGACATAGCACAGCGATAAAGAAAATGTAGTTATAGATTCCATATGTTTTACTTATTGGTATTCTTGAATGGAAATTATGTTTCTCTGTACATTTCTTGTCTAAATTTAACAAGTAGATATAAAATAAGCACTCTAAGACTAAGGACCGACAGTAAAATAAATCAGGATAGTTTATCTGTATGTTGGAAAGAATTGTGTATGTTGAAAATGAAATTTATATCTAAAACATTTACCATTACTATTGTTCTCTGTAACCTTAACGTGAGTTCAGACAATCCCAAGCCATAGTCTGCATTCTAGAGGTGATCCTTACAGAATTCAAGGTTGTTTGTAACCAGGTGAATTTGAGTCTTTCAAACTTGATATGATCATGACTTTGGACAAAATAATTGGGCTTAATATATCACTCCCCTCCCTCCCTCTCTTGCCTCTCCCTTATTCCTTCCTCTCCCCCCCCCACATCTTCTCTCTCCCTCCTTCCCTCCCTTTGTCTCTCCTCTCCCTTCCTCCTCTTTCTCTCCATCTCTCCCCTCTGTTCCCTACCACATCAACACACACACACCTTTATACATGTAACCTTTTATTTCTATCTGTGGAAGAAGCCATATTAAAGGAATAGTTTATATAATAATTCCTAAGGTTATGGACTTGTAGCATTGAGAGAGAGAAATTACCTTCCAGAGCCAAGTGAAACCCTAGCCAAAT
Organism: Mus musculus; assembly: GCF_000001635.26. Taxonomy (NCBI): domain Eukaryota; kingdom Metazoa; phylum Chordata; class Mammalia; order Rodentia; family Muridae; genus Mus; species Mus musculus. The sequence continues at coordinate 73,639,374 of NC_000075.6, read as the reverse complement.
GTGAGATTAGAAAGGGGAGGCCAGCAGCTGGCTTCATCCTACTCAATGAAGAGAGGAAAGTTTTTCCCTCACATAATCTGCACATGTTTTCAGAGCTGTTTATCTGATCCTCCTGTGGACAGGACAGCACACATGCGACTGAAACCTTCCTGTTTGACCTCTTTTGCCTCTTGCTTGCCTTGTGAACAGAGCAAGAAGCAGGATGTCCCTCGAGAAGACCAGGGACCAACCACCAAGAACCTGGACTTCTGGCCACAGTTGATTACACTGATGGTCACTATTATTGATGAGGATAAAACTGCCTACACCCCTGTTCTCAATCAGTAAGTACACTGGATGTAGAAGTTGACAGAGTTCATTCCAATGTCTAAAATGTATTACCTTCATTTACGTACTACCTATATTCTAATGACAGTGAAAGTTTTTAATTAAACCGTATAAATACTTTTATTTTACTTTTATCAGTAAATATCAATTTAGTGATAATAAGCTTTTTTCATATTTAAACTACAAATCACATAGTTGTTTGGCTGTGATTCAAATGTTTCCCAGGATTTGATTTTATTTTGTTTACTGCAGAATTTTTCCTGTCTCTTCCTTTTTTCCATCTTAACAATGACACAGATCCAGTCTTACTGTTGAGATCTGGGTTTATCATTTTTATTGTCTTTCCAGGCCAAGAAAGCCTGAATTGTAACTTATAGTAAATTCTATTATAATTGCAAGTACAAGAAAAAGTATTCCAGCTTCACCATTTTTGCCTCTTAACTACCCATTTATTAAAAGTTTTAGTTTTAAAGAGTTATTTAGCCAGGCATGGTAGTGCACACCTTTAATCCCACACTCAGGAGGTAGAGGCAGGAGGATCTCAGTGGTCAACCTGGTCTACAAAGGGAGTTGCAGGACAGCTAAGCTATTGACCCAGAAACCCTATGTCAAAAAATCCAAACACACGAAAAGTTGTTTAGTTTTATTTTATGTGTGTGAGAGTTTTGCCAGCATGTATATATGTGCATGTGTGCATGCAGTACCCATGAAGGCCAAAAGAGGGGGCCAGATCTCCTGTAACTGGGGCCATGTGGATGCTAGGAACTAAACTAGGTTCCCTGGATGAGCAGCAGTTGCTCTTAAGTGCTGAGCCATTTCTCCATGTAAATTTATTTAAATTGTTTAGCTCACTGAATCCAGTTAGAAATGTGGCTTCATCCACTAAGGGTTGAGGAAAACACCAGTGGACATATTCTTAAGGAATACTGACTCTGCCTGTGCACACAGCTATCAACTGTAGTAGTTCCTCTGCTAGGGATGGGGGGCCACAGCCATCACAGCCAGAAACAGTAGCATCAATACCCCAGTCTTAGCCTGTGGACAGCTGCTCCTGATTGTCTTATATAATGTCTTACCCATACATTACATATGGTCATCACAGGTCGTTGTGTCTTTGATTCTGTTTAAGTGGTGTTTGTTTGTTTGTTTGTTTTAGTTCTCTTTCACTTGCATTATGGAGAAAACTATGTCTCTCAGATGCCATCTGATGAACAATAAAACTTCAGCTTGTACACATGACTGCCAGTTACACAGAGCATAGCCTGCTCCTTCTTAATGAGCAAGTTTTTCTTTAGACATACTCTGCACCAGCAGAACTCCACACTTAATGGGTTCTAATTCTATCTGCTGTGACTAATGAATCTGAATTATCAAATTTGGCAGATTATGTTTTCCTGATTCCACTAAGATATTTGTGAGATAATAAATTGGTTTGTTAAATTGTTGTGTCTCATAAGACTCCAGGTTTAAAACATTTATGCTCTGTATTAATTGCTACAAATTAAAAAGAGGAATCCGAGTGTAATAAGAGGAATAGATTGCTTTCTTCATTAAACAGCCCTACTATAAATTATTAATTAAGTTAAACTGAGGCTTCTTTGAAAACACAAAACAAGTGTCTTTTACATGGGAGAATTTAATTTGTATATAGAAATCCTCAGATTAGTCTAAGTACAGTCACTTAAATATGCATATGTATACATACACACCATGCACACATACACACACATATACATGAATATTTGATATATAATTTAGGTTTAGATTTAACTTTTAAGAATATACATAATAACTTCTACATGGTAAAATCAGTGTTCTCGTTTCATTTCTGTTGCTTTGATAAAATGTCCTGACAGGAGTATCTGAGTGAAGAAAGGGGGTTGTTTTACCTTCCAATTCCAGGTTACAGCCCGTGATAGCCAAGAAGTCAAGGGGACTGGAATTTCAAAGAGCTGGTTAAATATCATAATCACAGCCAAGAGCAGAGAGAAGCAAATGTGTGTGTGCTCACTTACTTGCTCTTTTGTGCTCGGCTCCATTTTTTTCTCTAATGTTATTAAACAGTCCAGGACTCTCTGGCTAGGGGATGGTGTTGCTCATTCTGGGCTGGATCTTCCCATAACAGTTAAAACAATCACTCATAGACTTGCTTACAGGCCAAACTGATACAGATGGTCCCTCACTTAGATTCTCCTCCAAGGTGATAATAGGCTGATTCAAGCTAACTATTAATGCCAAACCTCAAGTCAGGAAATGTGTGGAGAGTAGATACCTCTCTTTCAGTCCTGTTTTGGAATTCTCTCTCTTTCTTTCTTCCTTTCTTCCTTTCTTCCTTTCTTCCTTTCTTCCTTTCTTCCTTTCTTCCTTTCTTCCTTTCTTCCTTTCTTCCTTTCTTCCTTTCTTCCTTTCTTCCTTTCTTCCTTTCTTCCTTTCTTCCTTTCTTCCTTTCTTCCTTTCTTCCTTTCTTCCTTTCTTCCTTTCTTCCTTTCTTCTTTTCTTTCTTTCTTTCTTTCTTTCTTTCTTTCTGTTTGGTTTTTGGTTTTTGAGACAGGGTTTCTCTGTATAGCCATGGCTGTCCTGGAACTCACTTTGTAGACCAGGCTGACCTCGAACTCATAAATCCGCCTGCGTCTGCCTCCCAAGTGCTAGGATTAAAGGCATGCACCACCACCGCCCAGCTGGAACTATTTCTAATTAGGATATAAATGTTGTTGTGTCTGCTGGGAGTTTTGAAGTCTTAAAATCTGTTTACTCCTAAAGACATAAAAACTTCTTCTGCAATCTAGTTTATTGCCATTAATTATATTATCCTCCTATGTTTATCTGAAGACCAAAACAAGCAAAAATAAAAATAATTTAAGTTCACTTTCTGTGATAACTATTTTCCAAATAATTAAAAGTTAATAGATAATAATATTTTCCTTTATGTCTTATTTATGGTTAGGATTTTATTGCCAATAGCAATAAACATTTGTTGGCTACTTTTGGTGATCAAGTGAGTGTATGAAACATGTAGGTATAAAAGCTCACTTAACCCTCACAGTGGCCCTATGCAAGCTCATGTGTTACACTGTTGCTATCACTCTCCCTTGACAGATGAGGCAGTGAGATGAAAGAGACCAATAATTATTCTACTGGGTAAATTAGCTAAGCAGCAGAGGAAAAATCAAATCTCTGCCTTTTGGATCATGCTGAGATTTAGCCAATGGATTTTACTGCTATTGTTTGCTAGAGAAAACAGCCAGAATACGTTAAACTGCAAATGTTTAGATTCCATCTCTATCCCAAATCAAAGAGGGAAATAATCAACTGCAGAATGTATTGGAAGAAAAACTTCTGCTTTTAAAATATCTTCCTCCGTTCTGGAAATGTATGGTGAATTCAACATAAAAAATTTGGTGCCAAAGCAAGATAATATATTTTCAAAATTTATAAAGAAAGCAATTCAAAGAGAAGTATCATGGGCATCGTAATTGCTTTAGGACTTCTGAAAAAAACAAAATTGGGGCTGGAGAGATGGCTCAATGGTTAAGAGTATTCGCCGCACCCAAGTTAGGTTCCCAGCATCCATGTCCGGAAGTTCATAACTACCTGTAACTCCAGAGTCGATGCCGTCATCAGGCCTCACAGGGCACCACACTCACGTGTACCCAGCCATACAGTGACAACGTATACACATAATTAAAAATCATAAAAACAAATCTTTAATACTAAAAATTGAAACTGCCACGTGGTGGTCGTACATGCCTTTAATCCCAACACTGAGGAGGCAGAGGCAGGCAGATCTCTGAGTTTGAGACCAACATGGTCTACAGAGTGAGTTCCAGGACAGCCAGCAGTACATAGAGAAACCCTGTCTTGGAAAAAAAAAATGAAATCAAGAGACGGAAGCCACTGAGAAAAACCCATAGGGAAAGTAGAGTGGCTCTTCTTCGGAAGATGAATTTCTTTTTTCATCTATTTGATTTTTTACTCATAATTATGCATTTTTCTTTTCTTTCCAAGATAGAAAGAAACAACAACAACAAAATAATTTTGGAAACTGTAAGCTACTATTTACCTCAGGCTATGGTTTCCTCAAGCATATTCAAGAGAGTTCACACGTACAGACGTGCCAGTGCTTTGTGATAGAGAGATGCTAGTGTCAGAAGCATAGGACGTGTGTTCTTCCATGTTCTCCTCTGGGGTCCCTGCAGGGAGACAGATTAACAAGATACAAGTACATACATGAAGTTAGAGTACATTGCCTTGGGAGTGGAAGCATTCCTAGGAAAGGGCAATGCAGTGGTGAGTCCTGGGTGTCTTCAGAGTAGAGATGAAGAGCAGAGAGTGATGGAGGAATGTCACTGAGCAGCATCAGCAAAATGACAGCAGAGGTGACTGGGAGAGACAGCAAGTCTTCCTCCTGGATTATGTGTCTCCTAAAACACAAATGTCCCTGCTCTCTGTATGTACCAATGGCACTTCTTACCTGCCACACAACCTCTTCCCAGAGCAGAGAAAGTCCTTCTTACCTATGACATTACTTTGACTTAAAATATCCCATTAAAGGGTGGAAGAGACAGCTCAGCGGTTTAGAACACAAAATGCTCTTCTAGATAACCCAGGTTCTGTTCTCAGCAGCATTTTTGATAGCTCACAACTGCCTGTAACTCCAGCTGCAGAAGTTCAACACACTTTCATAATTAAAAGTCTCCATAGACTCTCTCACACACAGGACACACACACATACACACACACACACACACACACACACACACATATGCACACGCACGCACACACACATACATAGAAAACAACTCTAGATAAGTTAAAGCCTGTGTCGAGATGAAATCATGGAATTACGCACTTAAAACCTTACCACCAGCAGCAGCTCTGTCTTCTCCTTAACGTCTGAATCTTATTCCACTGTATCAGGTAACGCGAGGGTGATGGAGCCAGTAGGCAGACATCAGGATGCAGTGTGGGAGCTCAGGTGTCTGCCCTGTGTAGGAAGCAAAGCCCTGTAGAGAGAACTGGTGGCAGCTATGATAGCATGCTTACAGTTTGTTACCGCTTGTGGTCTGAGACAATGTATCTCACCATCATTTTGTTTAAACATCTTGGAATGTTGATACAGTATACCTTTCTTTCCCCGTGTTTTTACTTTTGGGTGGGGGTTGGGGGAGAGTAAGTACACATTTGAGTACAGCACCCACAGAAACCAGAAGAGGGACTTCCATCCTCTGGAGCAGGAGTTAACCAGTGGTTGTGAGCCACTTGATGTAGGCACTGGGAGCTGAACTCTGCTCCCCCTCAAGAGCAATATTGGCTCTTAACTGTTGAGCCATCTCTCCAGTCTTGGATGGGTGGGTTGTTTGGTTTTTTGTTTTTTTGGTTTTTTTTTTTTCTTTTTTAAGTTACTTGCTCATCAGCTTCTTCTTTCTCTAACCCTCCGACTCAGAACACTTCTTTTCATATTAATATTGCCAGTTTTATGTAGGTTGTGTGTATTTTTCCATTATAGCTCTGTTTTAGTTGAAGATTTCATTTGTATTGGCATTTCGCAGATTTAAGATTCCACAGTGTCTGTACTCTCCTTTAAGTCAATTTTTTTAAAGATTGGAATTGAGCCTTGACTATGAAAACTGCGTGAAGTCACAATTGATTGCTAGAGTCTGTGTCTTACAGTTTTCTGATTCAAGCTTCCAGATTTAAGGCAATATTTCTGAAGTCACTTGTGGAATCTTTGCTACAAACTCTGCAGCCTCCAGCTGCTGTGCATAGCTTCTTCCTTCTCACACAGGCACAGTCCATCTTTTTTTTCCCAGATAAGCTATGAATGGCCATACCCTGGTGGTCTATATCCTAAGTTCGTGTTCACTAATTTACCCTTGTAGCTGCAGTATATCCATTTTAATTGTAATTGTGTTTCTGCACACCATGTCCTCACAGGAGTAGAAAACAGGAACAAAAGCCCACCTAAGCCCAGAAAGACCTGTGGGGTCTTCTTAATACTTTGTATTTTCATTGCATGGATATTATGTACAGATACCTAGATGTATAGCTAGGTACTCAGCACTTCTTGCTGTTATTGTAAGTGATGCTGTTATTCAAATTTAGATTCCAATGGTTTATTACTGGTATACACAAATACATAGATTATGACCTTGGAGCTTTCTTATGATGGCTTTTTATAGTAATTGGTTAGGCTCTTTCAATGAGTAAAGTTTGGGTTGCTTTAATTTTGTTTAGGGTGTTCTTTCTTCTTAGTTTTGAGACAGAGTCTTACTATATTAGCCCAGGCTGATCTAGACTTGCAGTCTTCCCTCCTCGGCCTTCCCAGGACCAGGATTATAACCCCTGCCACCTCACCCAGTGCCAAATGGTTTGTTGGTGGCATGTTGAGCATTCTGTATGCAGATTGTCATGGCATCTACAAATGCAGCCCTCTTCTCTCCCTGTCAGTTTTTCTTCTTTACCCTGCTTCTTTTGCAGAATTTCAGAACTTCACTGATGTTTAGTAGGAAAACCAAGAATAAATATTATTGACTTTTAGGGTTTTTTTTTCCATTTTTTATTAGGTATTTAGCTCATTTACATTTCCAATGCTATACCAAAAGTCCCCCATAGCCACCCACCCCCACTCCCCTACCCACCCACTCCCCTTTTTTGGCCCTGGCGTTCCCTGTACTGGGGCATATAAAGTTTGCGTGTCCAATGGGCCTCTCTTTCCAGTGATGGCCGACTAGGCCATCTTTTGATACATATGCAGCTAGAGTCAAGAGCTCCGGGGTACTGGTTAGTTCATAATGTTGTTCCACCTATAGGGTTGCAGATCCCTTTAGCTTCTTGGGTACTTTCTCTAGCTCCTTCATTGGGGGCCATGTGATCCATCCAATAGCCTACTGTGAGCATCCACTTCTATGTTTGCTAGGCCCAGGCATACTCTGACAAGAGACAGCTATATCAGGGTCCTTTCAGCATAATCTTGCTAGTGTATGCAATGGTGTCAGCATTTGGAAGCTGATTATGGGATGGATCCCCGGATATGGCAGTCTCTACATGGTCCATCCTTTCATCTCAGCTCCAAACTTTGTCTCTGTACCTCCTTCCAAGGGTGTTTTATTCTCACTTCTAAGGAGGGGCATAGTGTCCACACTTCAGTCTTCATTTTTCTTGAGTTTCATGTGTTTAGGAAATTGTATCTTATATCTTGGATATCCTAGGTTTTGGGCTAATATCCACTTATCAGTGAGTACATATTGTGTGAGTTCCTTTGTGAATGTGTTACCTCACTCAGGATGATGCCCTCCAGGTCCATCCATTTGGCTAGGAATTTCATAAATTCATTCTTTTTAATAGCTGAGTAGTACTCCATTGTGTAGATGTACCACATTTTCTGTATCCATTCCTCTGTTGAGGGGCATCTGGGTTCCTTTCAGCTTCTGGCTATTATAAATAAGGCTGCTATGAACATAGTGGAGCATGTGTCCTTCTTACCCGTTGGGGCATCTTCTGGATATATGCCCAGGAGAGGTATTGCTGGATCCTCCGGTAGTACTATATCCAGTTTTCTGAGGAACCGCCAGACTGATTTCCAGAGTGGTTGTACAAGCCTGCAATCCCACCAACAATGGAGGAGTGTTCCTCTTTCTCCACATCCACGCCAGCATCTGCTGTCACCTGAATTTTTGATCTTAGCCATTCTGACTGGTGTGAGGTGGAATCTCAGGGTTGTTTTGATTTGCATTTCCCTGATGATTAAGGATGTTGAACATTTTTTTCAGGTGCTTCTCTGCCATTCGGTATTCCTCAGGTGAGAATTCTTTGTTCAGTTCTGAGCCCCATTTTTTAATGGGGTTATTTGATTTTCTGAAGTCCACCTTCTTGAGTTCTTTATATATGTTGGATATTAGTCCCCTATCTGATTTAGGATAGGTAAAGATCCTTTCCCAATCTGTTGGTGGTCTTTTTGTCTTATTGACGGTGTCTTTTGCCTTGCAGAAACTTTGGAGTTTCATTAGGTCCCATTTGTCAATTCTCGATCTTACAGCACAAGCCATTGCTGTTCTGTTCAGGAATTTTTCCCCTGTGCCCATATCTTCAAGGCTTTTCCCCACTTTCTCCTCTATAAGTTTCAGTGTCTCTGGTTTTATGTGAAGTTCCTTGATCCACTTAGATTTGACCTTAGTACAAGGAGATAAGTATGGATCAATTCGCATTCTTCTACTTTTAGTTTTAAGAAAAGATTTACTATACATGAGTAGATGTTGGAGTTTGCCACATATGTTTCCTGCATCTGGTGCAGTGACTATCATTTTTTTTCCCATTCAGTCCATTGATTGGTAAATTACATTGTTTAGTTTGTGAATGTCAAACTAACCTTGCATTTTCTCAATAAACCTTTTTGATGATAATGTTAATTGTCTTGTATGTATTGTGAGATAGCATCTGGTGGATGCTGGAGAAGTACTTCATGGTTGAGAGCACTTTCTGCTCCTGCGGAGGACCTGAGTTTGATTCCCAACATCCACAATAGATGGCTCACAACTGCAGTAGCTCCAGCTCCAGAGAAATCTAGCATCCTCTTCTGGCCTCTGTGGGCACCTGCATGCACATGCACAAACACACACACAGACAGATATACACATACACATAATTAAAATAAATCTTTAAAAGGCATTAAATTCAGATTTTTTTACTGGAGATGCTTGAAGTGATATATATATAAGATGTATTTAATGTGTAATTTTATTTTTGTCCTTTTGTTCAGGCACTAGGACCTGATACACTCTTACTTTAGTTCTGATTCAAATATTAAATTTAATTAAATATAATTATCTATTTTTCCCCCCATGAGCCCAAAACACTCATTATGTCATTAATAATTTTACTTCTGCTAGCTTGCAACATAAAAAATTAATACAACACAGACTAAGTGGTATCAGCACCCATGTACAAATAAAACCTCTTAAAATAATTTGTCTATGATTATTTTCATATTTATAAAATATATTGAAGGCTGAGGACTAGTTTATATATGTATGTGTTTATTAATTTTTTTCATGGTAAGAGTTCCATTCTAAGTTTAAGTTATGGTAAATAAACCTATAAATGTATGTTTTAACATATGAGTAGATATTATGAAAAATCTAATGTATGTTTTTCAGCCAGGGGTATCAACGAAGTATATACTATTCTTTGTGTGGAAAGTGTAATTAGAATAAGTGTACATGTGTTGTATTACTCAAGGTCAGAGCAACATCCTGTGTGCTTAGGGAATGCTCTTTAGCTTCAGCAGAATTAATTTACAGAGTTAATCTTTCTACATTTGGTTTAGAAAACAGAAATCTCTATGCTTTGGTATGTCACGTGCATCACAAATGTGTGTGTGTGTGTGTGTGTGTGTGTGTGTGTGTGTGTGTGTGTGTGCTGGGTCTCTCTAGTGTTATGTGGTATCTGTTGTTTGGGTTCACTTTATCTACCCTCAAGATGAATGGGTAGAAGACAGTACTTGGTAAGACAGATAGAGCTGTTCTGACCTAAACACTTCACAGGGACATCATGGGAATCTCTTGGCTCTGCTACTTTGGTACCAATATAATAATGCTTATTTTCCCCACACCTACTAATATTTTCCAGCTTATACTTTGGTATGTATCCTAACTCCCAGCTTATTAAAGTCAGTAGAAATAAATTATATAAATGAAAGTATACATGATTGTGCGTGGGCTGTGTAATAACAGCTGTAGTTATGGATAGAATGAGACATTTTGGACTTTCAGGGATGCCATTATTTTTGATACCCTAACACGATGTGTTTTGTTTTAGGTTTCCACAAGAACTAAACATGGGGAAGATAAGTGCAGAAATCATGTGGTCTCTTTTTGCTCTCGATATGAAATATGCTCTAGAGGGTAAGTCCAAAACTTATCATATTTTCTAAAATATATGTAAAAAAATAACATTGTAAAACCTGGATTTTTGTGTTTAGCTTAGTTCTAATGCATATTACTTTACTACATGGTCAAAGATGAAGGTCACAAAGTATTTAAAAGTTCCGAAGAACACTTTTTTTTTTTTTTTTTTTTTTACAATGTCATGGTATGCACTCCACCTGTAGAGATATGCAGAGGCTGGAATAGTCTGTGAGAATTTTTTCCCCACAGTGAACAACACCCGAGGAAGCTATTTGTCTCCAACAGGTACTATTTGGAAATAGTACCTATAGGTAGGTGTGGTTAAAGTACAGCCAGCACTCAGTCAAAGTCAATAGGAAGGCTTTTCATCAGGACCACTCCTCTCAGCAAGTGCAAATTCAATAGTAGAGAGAGTCAGAGAAACACAGCCTTAGGTTAACTGTGTCTGTAAATGTTGTTTGAGGATCCCATCTACACATAGAGGTTGTAACGGGACCATCAACTGACAACTATCCTTGAACACAAAGCCTAGGAGAAGTCTTCTTCAGTCAGCACGTGGATAGTGAGCCAGGGAACACTAAGTGGCTTCTATCTCAATCAGTTTGAGGTGGTAAAAAAAAAAGATATTAGCCAAATCCTTTCCTGGAACAAGACTATGGAAGTAAATTACAAGCACTGCTGTTGGTAGACAGTTGCCATATCAGGGTAGGCTGATAGCAAGTGTCTGGAGATACTTCTAAATCAAACATGAGGTAGAGACACCACACCTTTCAAGGAGGCGTCAGTGAAGGAACACTTCATTGACAAAGAAGAAATAGGACCAAAATCTCCCCAGGTAAAGAACACAATGGAAATAGAGTCAATACATGGTGCGTTTGAGAGAAGAAAAGTCAGAGCATAGCAAGAAATAAGCTTGGAGACACTGGTAAGGGTGAGTTTACAGGGCCCAGTGGGCCCCTCAAGGAATTTGACTGTGCTGAGAGAAATAGAAAGGGTTTGTCTTATTCAGAAGCAGCTTAGAAAAGTATTTAGCCATCTTATAAGATTGACTGATGTGGTAGGACCAACTCAGAGCCCATGATCCTTGAACCACTGCTTCTCAGCCTTGCTAAAATGTAAACTTGATGTCATCAAAAAAGAGCACTCAGTCTACGAGCAACTAAGGTTCCCCAGGTAGCATCTCTTTCCATGGGCCTATTTCCTGTACTCTCCAGCCATCCCGAAGCTCCCTTGGGACATCTAAAATGTTACATAGTCAGCAGTAGAATTCTCAGTCTGACCCCTGTCCCAACCCCTGGTCCAACCCTGTTTCTTCTCCATGCTTCCTGTTGTAGCTCTTGGCATGATATTCATCTAGTGACCTAAACCAACAGAGTTAGGTCAGCATTGATTCCTTCATGTCCTCATCGGTCTCCATCATGGCTGCTCTCATGCCTGAGCTTCTCATCCTACTATCCATCTCAGACAACCATGTATGATTCTTCTGGTGTTAAATCCTCAGAAAAGACGTCCTCTAATACAGTAGTATTTCTATATGGATTATAACAAACTATAGAAATAACTCAATACTATAATGAACTATTCACATTACTTAGTAACTACTTAAGGCCCTCTTAATTCAGAGGAGCAAGAAAAATAGCCATGGAGGACATGCCCATCTGTGGTATTTGGGGCATGCTCATCATTTTGTTTTTCTGTCCTTACCTATACAAGCAGGGGAGAGCACATTGTCTCAAAATATCAGGGAGTGGGGAAAGGTGCGCCTCCCCCCTCCACCTGGCACAGCCCAGAGGAACTAATGTTTCAGATCCATATTAAGGAATACTTACTGGCAGCCTGTCCCAGTATTTGCTGTTATAGAGACTTACTAAAATCTATTGGATTATTGACTGTATTATAGACCCTTCATTATCAATTTGACACACCCTAGGATCATCTGAGAGGAGAAGCCTCTGTTGAGGAATTTTCTACATCAGATTAGCCTGTGGGCCTGTCTGTGGAGGATTGTCTTGACTGCACATTGAGGCACTAGGCCTAGCATGTACCTGAGTATGAGCTTGTGAATGAGCCAACAGTTTTCCTCCATGGTTTCTGCTTCAAGATCTTGCCATGACTCCATCAATAATGGACTGTGATGTAGACAAATACATCATTTCCTCATTTCAGTTGCTTCTGATCAGAATGTTTTATCACAGCAACAGTAAGGAAACTGGAGCAATTGTATTTACTTTAAAAAAAAAAAAAAAGTACCAATCCAGGTGTAGTGGGCCTCACTTATAGCCCCAGCACTTGGGAGACAGGGGCAGGTGAAACTCTGAGTTCAAGGCCAGCCTGGTCTACATAGGACAGACAGAACTTCATAGTGAGACCCTATCTCAATAAAACCAAAAAGGAAACAAAAAAATCTACCAGTTTTAGACAAGGAAATATGTATCCAAAAATATAAAACTTGAGATTTTAACATTTTTGAAACAGTTGCATTAGGAATGCTGCCAGTAAAATTTTCATTAGCTTTGATCATAAGCTTATTAATTGTGTGTTCATAATTTCATACCCAATACAAAAGCAGTAGCCCTAAATCCTGAGATTCTATCATCAAAAAGTAGTCCAAGATCAGTTAATTAACATTTCATAGCCACTGGGACTCAATACTCTGAGCAAGAAAATTGTTAATTTGACTTTGATATTGTTCACTTGTCATCTAATCTACCCACTTCAACTACATAATTCAGCAATTGTTGCCATTTTACACTTTACACTTGTATTTTTAGGAAGGTATATGTAGTAGCATAGGGGAATAACTTGGATTATATATCTTATATGACAGAAGCCCCATCAGGCTTTATATTGTAACAGGATTGGATTTGTCATTGTATATTCAGAAAACATTAGTATAAACTAATATATGTATTTGTGCGAAAGAAGTTGTAAATAGTACATTGAACCCCGAAGTCCTTCACCATTGCAGCTGAGCACCTTGGTGATATTTTAAACTAGAAGGGGATGAAAGATTTGAGAGTCACATGATGCAGAAAGCTTGATCATTTCTTATATATGAGTTTGAGCAATTAGCATAGAAACCCTCTAAACATTAGCTTCTTTCTAGGAAATCAATGCTTGGTAACTACAGGTAAAGGGTTACTGTAAAGTTAAATAATTGTGTGTGTGTGTGTGTGTGTGTGTGTGTGTGTGTGTGTGTGTGTGTGTGTACATGTGTGTGACAGGTTCCCCAAGAGGCCAGAAAAGGGCAACAGATCCCCACAGCTGGAGTTGCAAGTGTCTGCACAATGCATGTGCTGGGAACTAAACGCAAGTCCTTTGGAAGAGCTAAGCCCTCTCTCCAACCCTAAAGTGAGTCTTTAACATACCTTGCAAGTTCTCAAACAAGGTACTAATAGAAATAGAATGTTTCTGTCACCATACAAGGGATAAAGGACTTCCCAGAATTTCCAAAGAATTAGTTGGAGTGGAGGAAGTTACAGGTATGTGACAATCTGGCACACATTCCTCCCTTTTTCAATTTCAACGTGTCTTCAAGAAACATCCCCTTCTTATGTTACATAAGTAACAATTAATATAGAAAATGAGGAGTAAGAGTCTCTCAAGAATTGAAGCTGTATACTTAAAAGCAGTCCTCTGGCTGGCTCTTTTGCATGTTGTTATTCTGCCCATTTGCCTCATAAAACATTGTTAAAATTAATTGGCTGTGGAACACTGCTTCAAGCCACTGACCTAGACAGCCTGTGTTGTTCTTACATAATTTGCCTTGTGGTCAAAGTGTCTGAGTGTGACTGGTGAGCCGCTCAGATGGAGTCAGGTCAACAAAACAGAGTTGACTAGGACCTAAGCACTGGCTGCTTTGGGGAATAACTTTCTGTCCTAACCAAATGAACTCATCAGCTTCTAATTAAAAGATAAAATAACTTTCTCCCTATCTTTGCTCACTCTGTTTGAGGCAATATATTTTGTCTTTCTGATTGACATGAATCACCTTTCAAATTCACTATGTAGAAATTGCTACAATTGCTACAAATATAATACCTGTTGTGTGGAGTCAGGTACCAGAAGACCCTTACTATCCTGACAAAACCCTAGACTTAAGTAATGTGAGTGAGGAAGGAAAGGCTTATCTAGACTCAGATTGCAAAGGATTCAGGCTACCATGGTGGGCAAGCATGATAAAGCAGAAAACTCACATCATGACTGCCAGGAAGCAGAGAGAGAAAATGTCTAAGCTAGCTGGCTTTGTTCCCCACATTCAGGGTTGGTCTTGCCTGCTTCCTTAATCCACTCGGGAAAAACCCTCAGGAGCACTAGAGGTGTGCTTCTGCAGTCCCTGTGTCTGTATCAATCGAGTCAGCCAAGGCTAAGGTCACAAGAACACCTGAGGGAAAAGGAGAGGTGCAAAATGATGCTCAGATGTGAGGTCTGACCTTATGCAGAAACACAACTGGTCTGCAGAGTTTTGTCTGAATATCTCCCAAGATGGCAGGCAGGCCCAGCTTTGATCTGGGGCCCCACTGCTCTGGGTTTTCCTCAGTTTGGTGCAGTTTGTTAAACTTACCAATCCTCACTCTCCACATTTGCAAACTGAGTGAAATCCTACAGACAAAGCCTTGAAAACATAGCAATAGACTAGCATGGGAGGGAGGAGAAGTGGTTAATAAATACTCAACAAACATTAATTATTGATAACTTTAACCATTATGGTTTGATAAGCAAGAACTTGAGGGCAAACCATCATGTCAAACATACAAATGCCTCAATATTCATGCTACTGAAGTGTTTAACCAGTCAGAAAATCAATGGGCATTGTGTTTATCGTTGTATTAATTAAACCTGGCTGCCTATTAAAAAGAATGAATTTATGAAACTCCTAGGCAAATGGATGGACCTGAAGGGCATCATCCTGAGTGAGGTAACCCAATCACAAAGGAACTCACACAATATGTACTCACTGATAAGTGGATATTAGCCCAAAACTTAGAATACACAAGATATAAGATACAATTTGCTAAACGCATGAAACTCAAGAAGAACGAAGACCAAAGTGTGGACACTTTGCCCCTTCCTAGAAATGGGAACAAAACACCCATGGAAGGAGTTACAGAGACAAAATTTGGAGCTGAGACGAAAAGGTGGACCATCTAGAGACTGCCATACCCAGGGATCCATCCCATAATCAGCTTCCAAACGCTGTCACCATTGCATACACTAGCAAGATTTTGCTGTAAGGACCCAGATATAGCTGTCTCTTGTGAGACTATGCCGGGGTCTAGCAAACATAGAAGTGGATGCTCACAGTCAGCTATTGGATGGGTCACACGGCCCCCAATGGAGGAGCTAGAGAAAGTACCCAAGGAGCTAAAGGGAACTGCAGCCCTATAGGTGGAACAACAATATGAACTAACCAGTACCCCGGAGCTCTTGACTCTAGCTGCATATGTATCAAAAGATGGCCTAGTCAGCCAGCACTGGAAAGAGAGGCCCTTTGGACTTGCAAACTTTATATGCCCCAGTACAGGGGAACGCCAGGGCCAAAAAGGGGGAGAGGGTGGGTAGGGGATTGGGGGGATGGGTATGGGGGACTTTTGGGATAGCATTGGAAATGTAAACGAGGAAAATACCTAATTAAAAAAAAAGAAAAACCTAGCTGCCTGGAGAGTCTTAAACCTGGATGCTTTCTCTTTGGTGTAACACAGACTCATGCCTTCAAAGTTCTTATTAAGAGCAACTTTTGTAAGTTCCAAAGAAAGGAGTCAGATGTTAGGGCCCAGGTGTTAGGGGGACAGATATTAGGATTCAAATATTAGGGCCCAGGTATTAAGGAACCAGATGTAAGGGTTCAGATATTAGGGCCCAGGTATTAGGGACCAAGCATTAATGGTCAGACATTAAGGGTCAGATGTTCAAGGTAATATGTTAGGGGCCAGATGTTAGAGAAGGTCCACAGGACTTAAAGTAGACTCAAAATAATGATTATATGAAAGACTGCTTAGGATTCCATAAAATAGTGTTTCTTAAAGAGATGGTGGCTGAGCCTCAAGTCATATTAGAAAGTGTGTCCATATCTGAGAGTGACAAGAGTGACAGGCAGATGTCCGATGTCTCTGCCAAATTCATTACATCCTCATATCTGTGTTTAAACTAGAGGTTGAAGAGTTCATACCCAAGGCCCTGTGTCTGATCTTCCCTACTAGAGGTAGGGAAAACTCAAGGAAAAGAAATCAGTTTATCAAAGAACTATTTTAATCAGTCGCCTTAGACAGAGATTACTTACATGAGTCAACTTTTACCTGGCTTTAGTCTCCTTGATCAAGGTTGTGTACTTTCAGTCTGTGCAGGAACCAATGTGAGACTCTCATTAAAATGCAGTTTCTGGGTGAATATACTATAGCCTGGAGGGGCTGTCCTTCATCTCTGCATCATGAGGTAGTGGTGAGGGGGCTGAAGACAGTGGTTCTCAAAAGTGCCATTGAAAGTGAAGGCTGAGTTTTACCATTGTTTCTTAATCACCAATCACTGTTGTTGGTTCCTTAGGTGCCCTTTGAACATTACAGGTTGTTGAGGTTTCTCAAATTGACCTTTTACAGCATCATGCACAGATGTTGGCATTAACACTGTACACACATCATCCAAGGACAGTCTTCCTTCAACTTATAAACAGTTGCATAATCAATACACTCTGAAGGGACTTACTCCCCTAACTTCTATGTTGGTTGGTTTCTGAGAGAAGCCTTCTCTCCAAACACTGTTACCATTATCATTATCTATTGTACAGAAATATAGACCTCAGCTCACTTAACAAACTTAAGGTATTTCTGTTGGCCTTGTGATCACAAAGACAATGAAGTCAAAAAGACATGGTCTGTCTTTGTCTTACTAACCTTGGAAAGAGTGTCATGAGTTTCCCTTGCTTCTCCTCCAGAATTCTCATACTATGTCTACTACTTATTAGCAATACCATAGCTTCTATCACTCTGGTTTGCTTGCTAATCCTCAGGATAACCACCTAATACACAACCTTCCATTGTACAGTAGCAGGAATCCCACAGAACCATGGTAAAAGTCTCCCTTTATGAGATAGAGCCAAATTGCAACCATCAAAAGGTATCACAGACTGGCCAATAAAATCCACTCTCAGATCATCTTACAACCTAGAAACATCTACTAAATACTCTATGATAGGGATACAGAGATGGCTCCATTGTTAAGAGCACTTGCTGCTATTTAAGAGGACTAAAATTTTATTCCAAGTACCCACACCAGGCAGCTCACAAGCACCTATACCTCCAGCTCCAAAGATTTTGTTGCCTACAGAAGGCTTCTGTAGACACCTGGACTCACATTCACAAACATGCATATATATTCATAAATAAAAATGAAAGTTTTGTTTGAAAATAGAATTTCCAGTGTCATTTGATGGAAAACTAAGGATACTCATGAGAGTGGGTATCCAGGTAGACCAATGTCTTTAGCCCTCTTGCTCTGGCTATTTTAGAGGTTCCTCCTGTCCCACCCATCTTTATAACACTTCCTTCAGCACCTGGAAAACTCAGAGCCTTCCAGACATGTAATTATTTGAAACATTGTAGTCCAGAAGAGTGCAAATACAAATAAGTAGAGCAAAGTATCTGAATCACAACCAACAGGTGGAACTAGCAGTGGGCAGTGAGTGAGCACACAGTGAGTGAGCAGGAAGTGTATACATGGAAATAAACATAAAAGAAACCAAGAGGGTGACTGTAGTGGATGATGTCACCCTCTGTTTCTTCCTAAACATTTTTCAGAATTCAAGAGACTCATTTCATCCTTGCTTTCAAGGAAAGCATCAGGATTAATTCTATTGGCGTGCACATAGGAACATGGCACCTTCACACAGTAGGTGCATTTCACACCGTAGGTGTTTTTCACAGGATCCTCCTCTGAAAGTCCCCAAAAGTTCCATCTCCTCCCTCCTATTTCCCTAACCTCCTTATAATTAAATCGTAACTGCTTGCTTTATGTTTCTGGAGTAGGCAGGCAAGATAAACAATGTGTGTGATTAATTTAGTGACTGTCCGTGGAGACAGGAAAGCAAAACAGACATCCAGGAGGACCTGTGACACTGCTGTCCACCTGAACCTTTAACTGGCCACCATTCACCTTATTATCTAATTCACTGAAAGATAATTAAAATATTATGGCCCACATGATATACTGTGTCCCTTTGATAGACATCAGAGTAGGTATACAATTAACCCATTTTCTTTGGGTCCAGATGAAAAGATTATTAAACATCAGAACCAAGTATCTCAGACTATGAATGTGTCTCTCACTAGCATTAGAAGCAAATCCTTTTGGTGTACAACCCTTTGTGTTCTGAAATTAACTGTGGTGGCCTATGAATTTGCTTTCCACATCGATGAGTTTAGTAGAAGCAGAAGTAAAAAGAACTGAATTTCCAGAAACTCAGTGAGCTCTTCTATAGACCTGGCAAGTCCCACATTGCCTATTCAGATACTTAGTGCTGTGGCCAATATATAAAGAGGACATGAAGGTTTTTGATGGATGGTTCTCTTCTGCCTGTCAGGCTGTAACAAAAAAGTTCTAGTTACAATTCACACACTCTTCTACTTGGTTTTGAAATAAAGAGCAGTGAGAACTATCAGTGCAGGGTTTTGTCTAATTTTGTAGCCTGGTCCTTTGTGCTCCACAGAAACACTGAGATTTCTGGAATTTTCCATTTGAGATGTTATTTGAACTTAAATCCCAGGACTGGAGAGATGACTTAGCAGTTAAGAACACTTGCTGCAGATGCAGAGACCCACAGCCAAACATTAGGCAGATCTTAAGGAACCCTCCAGAAGAATAAGAGGAAGGATTGTAGGAGTCAGAGGGATAGAAGACACTGTGAAAACGTGGTCCACAGAATAAACTAAGCAGGGCTCATAGGGGCTCACAGAGACTGAAGTGACAAACACAGACACTGTGTGGGTTTAGCTAGGTCCTCTACATATATGTTATTGTTACATAGCTTGGTGTTCTTGTTGGACCCCTAACAGTGGGAACAAGAAATGTCTTTGACTCTTGCCTGCTCCTGGGACCCTTTCATCCTACTAGGGTACCTTGTCCAATCTTGATATGAGGGTTTATGCCTAGTCTTATTGTAACTTGTTATGCTATGTTCACTTGATATCCCTGAGAGGCCTGCTCTTTTCTGAAGGGAAATGGAGGAGGAGTGGATCTGAGGGACAGGGGAGTTGGAGGGCATATACTAGGAGGAGTAGAGGGATGGGAAGTTGCAATGGGATGCAATATGTGAGAGAAGAATATAAATAAATATATTATATGTACGTACATACATACACACAGCTTGGAAAGCCACAGCCCGTCATTTCTGCAGTGCTTTATTGGTTACACAGTTCAGTGGTCCATGAGGGAGGGAGTACTACAATTGTCAGACCGTATCTTTGCTCCATGTATTCCTTCTATATTCCCACTGTTTCTAGAACCACACAAACCCATAAACAAATTATTTCTCTTCTACATCCAAAACGTATCTGTTCTTCCCCTTCCCTTCCTCTCTATCACCCTCAGCTGGTTCCAGCCACGACCCCTACCCCACTCTGCTATCTCAAGATCCCCTGAATAGTTAGCACATTTCCATTCTTACTCTCCTGAAATCCACTAGTTCCTAGCAGACAGATTGACAGCCATCAGTTTAAGTTAGGTCAGGTTTGGCCCCACTACTTTTTCTATGCACAGGTTGGGTTGGAACTCCCTATGTAACCCAGAATGGATTCCCGCAGTGCCTTGGCCTTCCAGGTGCTTGGCATGCAAGCTCTTCTACCATGTGCAGCCCTGCCTCCTCTTCTAATGCTGGAATGTTCTCCCTGGCTTCTTTTCTCTACGTCCCTGCATAGAAATGTCATCTGTCTCTGGAGTCTCGCCTCCTAAAGCATCTGTAAGAATGAAGTCAACAGAATCAGGGTCCTTGAGGAATTTTACAAGTGCTATACCTTTCACAGTAATCCAAATTCCATCATCCTGGACAGAAATCTGTTCCCATCAGCCATCATGCTCTGCCTTGCCATGCCAGTGGGACTAGAGGCTTTGAATAGGTGAACCTTGTGGTGTGTAAATTCTACCTCAATCTGCTCGTAACAAAAGGTGATTTGGAAATATAATTTTATACAAAAAATTTTAACTATTAATATTAAGTGTGGAAGAAGCTCTGAGGATAACAATTGTAAGCATTTTATAAATGTCCCATTGCCCCTGTGCCTTCATGTAGTGAATAGGTCGCCGTCATCATCATCATCAATAGTGGTAGTATTTATTATTATGAGATCAGGTCTCATATAGCCCAGGCTGGTGTCAATTTCGCTATATAGTTGAAGATGATCTTGAATTTCTGCTGTTCCTGCCTTCACCTCCTGAGTTCTGGGATTACAGGCATGTTCTACCATACCTAGTTTATGCAGGACTAGAGACTGAACCCAGGGCTTCATGTTTGGTAAGCTAGTAATCTACCAACTGGGGTACATTCCCACCAAGTGGTTCCTTATTTATCCTTTTATTCATCAATTTCTTCATACCATAATGGGTAATTATTCTCATGATTGATAGAGGCCAACTCCTTATAAAGAAACTATGGCAACTAGAATGCATTGCCCATAAAATGTTACCTATAATTAGTTAGCAATTGTCTCTATCACTTTTCCTTAGCATATTCACATAGCATAAGACAAATTATAGATAGCTTCAATTATTAACCAATACTGGTATTTTA
Source organism: Mus musculus (assembly GCF_000001635.26). Taxonomy (NCBI): domain Eukaryota; kingdom Metazoa; phylum Chordata; class Mammalia; order Rodentia; family Muridae; genus Mus; species Mus musculus. The sequence continues at coordinate 73,618,371 of NC_000075.6, read as the reverse complement.
AAATGTTCACTTGTCTTTCAATTATTGTTTGTAATTTAATTCTACCCATAACCATTACATTCTAATTAAAAACATATTTATGGATGTGTGTGCACCTAGGCATGTGTATGTGGAGGTCAGAGGACAGCTTACAGGAGTTGATACTCACATACCATCCAAGGGTTCTAGAGATTAAACATGGGTCATCAGGCTTGGCCACAAGCACCATTACTCACTGAGCCATCTTGCCAGCCCTAGTTTTCATCTACTGGTTCATATTCCTTATCTCTATGGGAAGTTGATACTGAAATTTGAAAAGCAATGTAGTGACAACATTGCTTCAACAATTCTTCCATGAATTGACTTCTCTCATCTAAGGAGAGAGGTGTTGAATCACCCCAGGAGTTTCAGCATCATGTCCTCCTGAGTAAATGTACTATATGAAATGTAGATATTAACATTAAATTTTAATAGCACTTTGTCTTTTATTGTTTGAAATTCATATGGTATACTGCAATGTACACTATCACTAAAGCATTTTATTACCTAAAAATATGATAGATTGTGAGTATAATTATAGGAGCAAGTTTATAATGTTGACCTTCAAATCAGTTTTAAAAGCACACTTCCCACTCAGGAATTTACTTAACTGTGAAACAGTCCTGAATATAAGAAATAGAAGTTTCAGATTGATAATCGCTGGTTTGTAAATGAGGGAAAACCTCTCTTCATATACCCCTTAAGTCATAGTTATTAACTTTTATTTTGCCCAGGTTGGAATGGCCATGCCTTGCTGCTTTTGGTTTTAGTTGTTAATTGCTTTTTACATTGTGCAAATGTCATGTTTTGGTATCCAACCCCCATTTCTGTGGATTTGCTGAAATAACATGACCACTTAGGGGAGAAAAAGACTCATTTGGCTTTCAAGTCCAAGTCCAAGTCTAAGTCCATCCAAGCAGGGAAGTCACAGTGACAAGAGCTTGAAGCAGCCAATGGTGTCACAGTTAAGAGCAGAGAGAAGTATGCATATTCGTACTCATTTGCTGGTACTGCCTGTCTGTACTCAACTTCCCTGTCTCCACTCTCACACAGTTCTGGTCCCCCAGCCTAGGGAATGGTGCTGCCCACATTCAAGGTGAGTCTTCAGACCTCAGTTAACACAATTACGAAAAATCCCTCACAGAAATGACCCGAACCAACTTGATTAAAACAATTTCAAACTGAGACTCTCTTCCTAAGCAATCCTAGGTTGTACCAAGTTGGCAATTAAAACTAACCATCACATTTGATTAACCAAATCAAGCAGATATTAACTTCAAATTTTTAGATAATTGGTGTTAAAATGTAAGTAATTGTTAGACATTTGCTATTAATCTTTTCCATCTTCTTTGTATTGGATCTCATTTCACTTACAAGTTTAGACATTTTTGAATGTGTTCATTTCTTATTCTCATTAGATTATTAAGCTGTCCAACATTTTATGAAGTAATTCAGTATTAAACAGGACTCATAGAAATGAAGGTGCCCAGAGGTTAAGTGGCTTGTCAGACCTTATTCCCCATGCCAAGTCAAAAGTGTGAAGACTTATCTTGTTTAAATTTGCACTAAGTGAATAAAACTGTTTGCATGGGGATTTGAATTTCATTTCCTGTCCATTATAGGGAGGACACAGCCCGTGAGGTTAATAGCTACACTCAATGTTCATTAAAAGCTAAGAACATTGGGAAGCAGAGTGAGCACGCTGGGTGGTAAGAGCACTGATCCATCTCTCATCCATCTCCGCAGGGAGCATGTGGCATTTCGTAACTGTATTCAGATCAATAGTGCAGCAGAGGGGACACTTTGTGCTTGGGTTTAGACCAACCTTGTCCATTTAGTGGAGTACACCTCCTGTGGGAAGTTTGGATAGTATAAACCCTATCTCAAGTTCTCAGAGAAACAGTAGGCAGAGTGATGCTGTTTAAGGAGGCAAATTTCATAAAATTGTAGCTTCCTATTTCCTTTAAAAACAAAGTAATTTGGAAAAACTCTACTCCGGGTGGAAGATTGCGAGCAAAGTGTGTGGGTTGGCCTTTGGTGAATATTTGGTTTTGTTAATATTTCTTTTTTAAATTATGCATATGTATGGGTCTGTGTGTGTGTATGCGTGTGTGTGTGTGTGCGTGTGCGTGTGCGTGTGCGTGTGCGTGTGCGTGCAGGCAGAAGCTAAAGGTATCACATCCTTGAGAGCTGGAGTTACAGGCAATTGTGAACTACCCGACAAGGGTGCTGGAAACTGAACATTGACCCTCTGCAAGCACAGTGCGTGCCTTTAACTGTTCCACTATCTCTCCAGACCCTGATTTTATTGGGTTTTGTTTTCAAGAAAAGTAAGGTAGATAGTAGATGCTTTTTTGATATATGACACAATCAAATTTCCTAAAATAATTCGGAATTTTACTTATTTTTAATTTAATGCCCCTGCACATATCTGGAGCTCAGAGGACAACTTTTGTGGGTTCTAGGAATGGGACTTAGGACATCAAGCTCATGTGGCAACTGCTTTTACTAGATGAGACAATTCACTGACCCTCAGATTTTAAGATCTTTCTGGACTTTAGGCCACCATACTGGGACCCACCATATTGGTGGCTATCATATGGGGGCTGCAATACTGGTGAGTTCTCCTGCCAGTCTTGTTGCCCTCAGCACAAGTTTTCCTGCCTGAGAGCCCAGCCTGTTTCCTCTGCCCTCACAAGAACCCTCAGGCTGTACCCCTCTCTCCAAAGGCTGTGTGCGTAGAATGTCTGACCCAATGTCTCAGATAAACTGTGCCACACCTTGTCATGAATGGCAGAATATTAAAATGCCTATCCATCTGGCTTTATCAGTTGTAAACTCTGACATTTGATGAAATGGATTTCTGTACCATTCCTGGGAAAAACCAATCTTCTTACAGTAGTGTATGTGCCATAGTATATTTACTGGGAGTTGAATGCCACTGAGCAAAGTTTTAAAGATTATCAATTTTGAAAATGTATTTATTTAGTGTATCCATGCACATGCACACACACACTCACACATGCTTGCACATACATGTCTGCCTGCCTTACTGCCTCTGTGAATTTATGTGATACACAGGCATGCAGTTGCCTGTGGAGGCCAGAAGCAGATGGCAAATTCTCTGGAGCTGGAGTCATAGGTGGTTGTGAGCCTTCCAACACAGGGGCTAGGACCTGAACCTAGTTGCCCTACAAGAGCAGCAAGCGCCCTCAACCACTGAACCATCTCTGCAGCACCAATGACTATTAATTTTAAATTCTGTAAATTACTCTCTTGGCACGGTAGAAATGTTGAGAATTCCGAATGCCCTGTAGTTACAGGAACTATACCTTTTAAATGTTTACATGGTTTGGCAACTAAGAGAGAATTGTGAATAAAGTAGAAGACACTACCGACACATGTCATGGAGTTCAGATCATGTGACTCTGTAACATCATTACTACTAAGCATGAGTCATTCTGTAAGTTGTCAGTTCAAAGCCAACTTTAAAACTTGCTTAAGCTGTCAGTCAATCTGTACCTTGTTATTAAATATACCTAACTGTGATAAAAAGTTACTTATTCAGTTGGCTGCTCATAAGTATAGTATCAGTGGGTGGGTGGGGGTGTGTATAGTATATAGTATGCTAACATAAAGACTGTGCTAAGTATTTTAGACTAAAAAAATACAGAAATTCTGCCCTTGGGAAAGTCACTGTTTACCCAGGAGCTAGGTATTTGTCAAATACTCAGAAATACTTAGGCAGACGTGAACTTAATAACTTCTGCCAGAGACGAGTCTATGCTTGAGGGACACAGCTTGGCTTGAGATGGCTATTTTATTCTGTCAATAAATGCAGAGAAATGTCCCCCAAGGAATTATTTCTGGTACCAGATCTGCTGAACAAGTTAGAAAGGGATGGGAGGAGCTATTTTAATTTATAAAATGCAAAGCAACTAATGCATAGCACAATATTTGTCTCTAAACTATTAATTTTGAATATTCAAGACTGATCCTGTAGCCAGGCAGTGGTGGCACACGCCTTTAATCCCAGCATTTGGGAAACAGAGGCAGGCGAATTTCTGAGTTTGAGGCCAGCCTGGTCTACAGAGTGAGTTCCAGGACAGCCAAGTCTATATAGAAAAACCCTGTGTCTAAAAACAACAACAACAACAAAGACTGATCCTGCAATTGCTTGGTCTGTGAAGTTTGGCATTTGCATCTCTCTGCTGGTGCCTACTGTGAGCTTGTCTCCTGTGCATGCGTGTTCACCCACTTGCTGTCCCCATCGTAAAACTGACTTCTTCCTTGCTTGCTCTTACTGGTCACTGTTTAGCATTGACTGCTTTTCTTGCTAGAGAGTCCCCAGAAAGTTGCCGTAGAGGAAACACACATCCATCTTTAGCTCTTTTATTATGCTCATGATATTTTAGTCACGAAACACTTCCTAGCTGGCAGGTTCGATATACATATTCAGTAGCATCTAACTATTGTTGTTGCATCTATTATATAAGCTGAAAAGAAAATAAACCCTCTACTCAACAGATGGCTCCAAAATTTATAAAACTCATAATTCCCAAACATTTGGGGGCTTTGTAATAAAATAAAAAATCCAAGTTGATCCTACAAGCAATGATTGCCTGCCTAACAGCCCCTGCCTCTTCCTTTTAAAATTTCCTAGCTTCCTTGCATAGGGCTCAGCCACTCCCAGAAGCCAGACATCAGGTGAAGGTTACTTGGAGAGTTTATATGGAGAAAGTGTTGCTGGATTGGTTGGTTATTAAGGGTTACCCAAGAGATGAGTGAGTGAGTTCAGTCAGCCCTGTTTCAAACAAATAAACAAACAAACAAACAAAAGGCTGGCTAATGAGGTGGTGAGGACACAGCTTGGGATTGAACTCTCTTCCTCAGACTCTACTGCTTAACTCCTACATTCCACCTTTGGAATTTACCTTTGAAGTCTATGTCATTAAAAACAGTTTGAGCAGGAAACTTGTAAGGTACATGATGTGGGCAGCAGGGGAGGGGGTGTCTTATTTTCATTGATAGTAAAACTCTGTAAGTTATTTTAAATGGTAAGGAGACATTGTTCCAAAGAGAAAAACAGAGTACGTTTCGAGTGATCTCCTATTTAGCTTTCAGACAGACTATTTGATGGGCTGTACTTAGTTAAGCCTTTGGATTCTCCTAGGCTGGGGAGCAGGGGAATACATTGTATTACAACCTAGCCAGTGTTGACATCTGAAGTCAAATTACCCAGCCAATAGCTGCAGTTGAACAGGATGTCTGAATTGCATAGAGCCTGTGTCTAAATAAATTCCTTGTATGCGTTTCCTCATGATCCTGACTCTTCTTCTAAAATATGTATAGAAAGGGATTTCAGTATAAAAGCCATCTGTTTGCTTTTCTTCTAGAAGAAAAAAAAAAAAAAACCTCTCATGTCTATAATCGAACTGAGGCCTAAACATAGAATTTTCCAGTTTCAAGCTGTGTCCTTGCCAACTGTAAACATGCATATTTTCAGAATACAGACTTTAAATGGAGATTGATTGCTCTATAGTCAACATACATGGCCCTCATTCTCTGTTCCCAGATTTGCATAATCATAATCTTTATCCTATTTCTAGGATGATAAGGAGAAAACACTTTAATGTTGATACCCCTTGCTTTGATGCATGCCTACAATTTCTCCAACTCTTGGACTACTCACAAGACACCTGTCTTCTAGGCATAACCATTCTCTATAGACAGTTGATTTGGGTAACATTTCTGGATCCTGCCAGAACTTCAAGAAACTGCCCATTTTCCAAAGCATTTCTTCCTCCATCTCCTGTGGCTGCAGTGTCATCACTCTGACCCTGGCATCTCACTCAGATACCTAAGTCAGGATGTGCCCTCCTCTGGTCCTCACTCCTGAGATGCTGGCAAAGCTTTGTCCACTTCTGTCTTCCTCCCTATCTTCTGCCTCTCATAACCACAAGCCCAGAGCACTGTCTCCATGGAAACCTTACTAGGTGTTGGACCTTACAAGCCACCTTGTTCCCACTACCTAAGATCTGACTGAACTCAAAGCCTCCCTCTCCCCTCTCTGCCAGGTGAAATTTCTCTCCATACAAAACCCTTTGCTTAAGCCTCATTCATAGCAACACCAATTTCAGCACTGTATAATGAGCTAGTCTTCATGAAGGAGCTATCTACATGTGGTGTTACAGCTCTTCAGAGAACAGGAAGACCCCAGAACCTAGGGAATTGTCTTTAGGCATAAGTAATTCAAAACCTGAATTAATATCTATAAAATGGATTCCTGACATTCAGAAAACATAGAGAACTTTTTCATAACTGGCTAATTTTTCAAGTATGTGGTTATACTACTCAATTTTAATGTATAAAATTTCAAATTGACCATGATCTTTCCATTCTACTTTATATATATATATAAACTAGAATGGGCACTCTCCCCCAACTCCTACCAGATCTTCCCCATCTCCCCATCCACCCAACCCTATACCCTCTTTCTCTCTTTCTTTAAAAAACAAACAAATAAAATAGCAAACAAACAAGAGTATGTATTTTTAAAAGAAAGCTCATAAGAAACACACACACAAGAAAAGATAAACAAGAAACCAAAATATGCAAGGAAATGACCAGTACATTTTTTCAAAAAGCCCAAATAACGCACTATGAGGCAAAAGGCCTACAAAAATACCATTAAGTTCATCTTATATTGGCCTTAAACTTAAATGTGGTTATTTACCCAGTGAGCCTCCATTGAAGAAAACTAATTTGTCCTTAGCCAGTGGTTGTCATTTGCAGAGTGCTTCTTGGTTAGGAATGAGAGCACATGTCTCCTTCTACCTCTTGCCACCGAGACACCATTTGGCTTGACCCTGTATGTGCTGCCACAGCTTCTATGAGTTCATATGTGCACCGGTCCTGTTGTGTCTGAAACATGTTGCTTCCTTGGTGTCCTCCAGCCTCTCTGGACTCAGAATCTTTCTGCCTCCTCTTCTACATAGTTCCCTGAGCCCTGTGGGGAGGGGTTTTGATGAAGACATCACACTTTGTACTGAGTGTTCCAAAGTCTCTCACTCTCTGCACATTGTCCAGCATGATGAGGCTGAGTTAGACATCAATCTATGGATGTAGTAGGATGTCTTTAGCAGTCAATCATCCTGAATGTGCCCAATCTCATTTACATACAGAATTTATATGATGGCAATGCTGGTGCTGGTACATTTCAATATTGTTTCTGCGTTTAAGGACCCTGGTGTGCTCATTGTTACATAATAAACCCCTGAACTCTGACTATCATTATTTCCACCACTTCCTATTTTCAGATAATCAACTTGTTAGTATTCTTTAAGGTGTAATGGATAATGCCGCAACAAAGGCATACTTGTACTTTGGTTTTTTTCCTTATTTTGTTTATACCTTTGGGTTAACTACTAGGAATTACTGACTCAAAGAAGATAAATGCTGTATGCCTTTTAGGACTCATTGCCAAATTATTTCCCAATGTTTTCAAATGTGCGCACTGCCACAAGCAATAAATGGCTGTTCTTTCGGCACACCACTGGCTGAGTAGAACACTGCAATGACTTTAAGTTTGCTGTTGTGCTTACAAATCGAAGCTCCTGGCTTAGACTTTGAATTTATGTTGTAACTAAGGAAATAAGCACCTGTTTTATATGTGTCAACGAAATTTATTTCTCCCTATTGTTTTTCATTTCATTCTTGCCCTTCAGTGTTCGTTTTTCGTTCATTCAATACTGTTTGAAGCTTCAGGTCAAATGGATTATTTATAAAATTCAGATTCTCATTTTTTAAAAAAATTTCTACAGTATAATTTTTCCTCAAGGCATTTTCCATTGGATTTGCATTATTTTTGTTGTACAGGTTTACTGTGTTATATAATCTATTTTGATTCATTTAGCTTAAGTGTTGTCTAGGAAAACACTCTATTAGTCTATAATTTGATTTGTATATATACTGTGCTAATTCTCTAGTCCCTTTGTTTTTCGCCTTGGTATTGGAACAACCCTCTCTGTACAAGCATGAGTTCCTATACTTGGATCCTCAGAGCCCATGTAAAAAAAAAAAACAAAAAAAAAACAAAATGCACAAACAACAACAACAAAAAAAAACAGAAATAATTAGTTGTAGCCTCAGATCTGTGGGGGAGGGGTGAAGGCAGAAGCATCACTGAGGTCTGACCACCTCCAGCCTAGCTTCCAGTTCCATGAGAAACCTTGACACAAGGGAAAAAGATGGAGAGTCATAAAGTAGGACACCCAGCTCCTTCTAGCCTCCTGTCTTAGGATTCCTATTGTTGTGAAGAGATACCATGACCAAGGCAACTCTTATAAAGGAAAACATTTAATTGGGGGCTGGCTTACAGGTTCTGAGGTTTAGTCCATTATCATCATGGCAAGAAGCAGAGCAGCGTGCAGGCAGACATGGTGCTGGAGAAGGACCTGAGAGTTCTACATCTTGACCTGCAGGCAGCAGCAGATGACTAACCCACGAGGCCTAGCTTGAGTGTATGAGACCTTAAGGGAACATAAGCCCACAGTGATCCACTTCCTCCAACAAGACCACACCTACTCCAACAAGGCCATACTTCCCAATAGTGCCACTCCCTATGGGCCAAGCATTCAAACATATGAGTCTATAGGGCCATTCCCATTCAAACAGCCATACCTCCTTATACACACAGGCATGGGCATGTGCAGACATACATGCGAATGAACTATTTATTCTAATTAGCCCATATAAAAAAACACAGAAACCTGTCATTTTATTTACAATCTGTGAGTCTAGATTGGGCAGGTTCTATGCTATTTTCACCTATATCCAAACTATACTCCCCATGTTACTTGCTGTTTGAGACACAACCAGGCTGCCCCTGCTCCATCAGCCTGTCCTCAGGGTACACTTCTCACGGTCACATGTACATGATCCATCTGGTCTCATGGCAGCCTCCTTCCCTCTCCATATTCCCTTTCTTTCTTCTCCTGGTTTCTCCTGAGACCCTTCACTCAAGTCCTGCCTTTCTCTTTCTTCTGCCCAATTACAGGCTGGTCTTTTATTAAACAATCAAATTTAAGTTGGGGAGCAAGGTTTACACAACAAAGGCTAGTGTGTGTGAGAATGCACTCGTCTGGATGGCAACCAGAACGTGGGGTTCAGAGTTTAGCATTTGTATACATAGCATCAGACCAACCCCCAGTACACAAGTACATACATTCATACAGCTCACACAATAAAAAGTCTGGCAGTTGAAGATGTATGCAGTCTATGATCATAGCAGCAACCTCTTGGCTACATGAGGAGAAAGAAGCTAGGGGCAGAACTTTCACATGGAGAACACAGTTTTCTGTGGAAAAAAAAAAAACGAAGAAATTAAGATGATACAGGGTATCAATCAGGGTGTCTTGGGAGCAATGGAGCCTTTCTCAGCTTGGTTGTACATAGAAATTCAGACGTCATCAAAGTCACCCCATCGACAGCATTTGGGTCCTTGTCTTGTGAATTTGAAGGATGAAATTCACAGACTACAAAGGGTGACTTTTGGAAAGAAGTGTTTCAGTATAAGGAGACCAATAATGATAAAGGCAGAGCCTTTTTATAGTAGGAAGGGTCCCAGAAGTGGGTTACCATGAAGCCTCATGGCCTTGCAAGTTAGTAAGGTTTTAGAGACAAGAGGGAAGTGGGTCAGTTCAGTTTCTGTCTCAAGTACTCAGGTGCTCCATAGTTTCTGAGACATAAGTATGGATTCCAGGAAAAGGTGCCCTGCTAGGTTAACAGAGATTTTTAAAAAATTCCCCCATTCTAACATCCCTAGACTCTGGCCATGAGAAAACCAGAGACCTTTTAATTTAAATATTTTTGGAATCTTTGGCCTCTGCCCAAGGAAATTTATGGGGTTTAGTGGAAAAAAGTAGACTGATAATTGCTGGGGATGGGGGGAGGGTCTTTTTAACCCTAAAACAGCCTAGTCAACGTCTTTGATATGAAGGAAGATGCTTTTCAAAGCGTGAAATACCAGAAGTGCATAATTCAAAAGGATGATGTTATTGGTAGGGAGTTGAACCACAAGAGGGAATGGCTGAGGTGGGAGGAAGAGCTGGAGGAAATGTGCACGGTAGAAGCCTAGTGCACAGCATTAGATCTGCTGTATGCATGGTTGTTGTGCTTTGTCGATCACACACACACACATACACACCTACATGCACACATACACACATACACCACACACACGCATATATATATATATATCACACATATGCGCACACATGCACATACATACACCACACACACACACATACACATGAATATACAAAATGAAGATAGCAAAGATGATTAAGACAGAGAGCACTGAAGAGTCCAAGTGAATCCTGATATAGTAAGAGTTTCCAGTAAGCTGTGTCATTTGTGATTCTACTGAAGTGCTTAGTCAGCGCCTGTTTGCCTATAACTTGTCAGTATGTTGTTACCATGTGCAACCTTTAATATAACCCCTCATGAAAAATAGTATTGTGGGGTACAATTCTCCTTTCTGAACACTTCTCACAGCTGGATGAGAACGTTCACTGTAGTTTTCTGTATTTGTTACCCATGAACACTAAACTATTTTTGGAGAGTGTGTACATCTTTCTTGGATTTTATTAAGATCTATTTTATATTTGCTTGTTTTTTAACATCTAAGAACGTCATACAGGCGTATTATATGTTTTGATCAAATCCCCCCCCCACCCTTCCCCCTCTAATTCTTCCCTTTCCCGCGCCCCTCCGACTTCACGGGTTCTCTATCTAAACTCATAGCATCCACTCAGGGCTCCTTGTGCGCACATGGTGAAGAGCTCAGAGTAGTCAGAAGCAGGCAGTCATGGTCAGGCTGGATTTCAAGGCACAGGATACAGTGTAGGTGGTATGGAGGGCAAAGGAGGAGAGAAAATGATAAGAGATTAAATCAGTGAGGATGGGGTGCAAGGTAGAAGACAGAATACAGAGACAAACAACCAACACTGAAGAGTTTGAAAAGCCATGCCAAGTGTAGAAGCTTTCTAAAATATACAGTGTATCCATCTTTTCTTAGTTACTTCCAAGAAATGTTCCAGGAGCAGAGAAAATTTGCCCTCAGCTATTTTTGTCTCAATACAACTCCCGGAAACTTCATGTTGATATCTTAGTGCTCTTAATACAGTTCTTAAAAAATAAACATTATAATATATTATAATTATATATTAGTGATAAATATTAATTATATTTAACATTAATTAAGTTAGTTGGAAATATTGGTTAATTAACAACAATTATAAATATCAATTAAAGTATTATAATTGATATATTTACCAGTTGATTTTTAAATAGAACATAAGATTGATAAGATATGAGATTATTTACTACTTTTTAATTAACTTAAATAATTGGCTTAAAATTTTAATGTTTTGTCTTCTAAAAGGTGAAAAATTGCACTTTAAATATAGTTTTGAAAATTTCATAGCTATAGTTAACACAAGGAAAAGGGTATGTCTTAGGCTGAAGAATGTCAAAGTTAATCAACAGGTCATTTGAATGGCAAGAAATAAGAGACTTATAATTTTAGGAGGAATCATGTGCACGTAGGAGGTGCATTACTTCTAGAAACCTGGGATTGGACAGTAGGGAATGAGAGACAGGTAGTGGCATGTGTGACTCTGGGAAGTCCAGGATTTTGTTGAGTACTTTCCTAAGAACAGCTCTTCAGGACTCAAAAATAAAGATGTTTTGAAAGAACCATTTAAAACATGTTAGAACATTGCTTTTCTCTGTATCTTGGAACTCGTATAATTTTGTGATTCACTCTAACTTTTATTAAGAGCCTGGAGAGATGACTCTACAGTTAAGAGCATTCTCTTGTAAAGGACTGAAGTTCAGTTCTCAGAATCCCCTCCAGTGCCTGGCACCTGTAACTCCAGTTCCAGGAGATCCAATGCCTTCTTCTGGCCTCTACACATGTGTCCACACACACGCATACATACATACATGCAGACACACACACATATGCACACACACAATACATGCACTAATTCCACTGCTATCTTCCTCTGTTGGAATGAAGTGAATGAAATCTCAGAAAGTTCAGAATAATCCTACGTATATTCAAAGTAATCAAAGAGTGAACCCCTGTACAAATTATAAGAGAGTACACACAGACATATGGACACATGTTCACACACATGCACACATGTATGAATGTGTACACACATGCACATATAATACACATGCATAGATGCACCTGTGTAGTTTTTATTTCAGAAGGAGAAGGTCTGGTAAGTATTCTAGGGGCATTCAGTAGAAGGGTAGCATTGGAATTAAAGACTGATGTGAAGGGGGAGTCTGTGTGTTATAATAAGCACATGTGACTTTAGTAACTGGAAATTTACTAAGTAAAATTCAAAAAAGAAAACCAGCCCAGTACAGATCACTCAGAGCTGTGAAAATAAGAAGAAATAAAGGATGAAATCAGTTGACAATCTTTCAGTGCTAATTGGGGAAGCTAATATTGGGTCATAAAGTTGCTGGGTATCCCTAAATTTCTAGCTACTGTACGGAGCAGTATTATTCTAGAGATGTGTTCAAAACAGTCCTGTTAGTTAGGACCAGTGGTTACAAGGGCCATGAGTCCTATTTCTGCCTCTACCTTGTAGTTTCAAGTTATCTTTTATTATTACACTCATTCATTTAATCAGTGTGTATATGTATGTGTACGTATGTGAGGGTGAGGCCTGTGGAGGTCAGAGGACAAGTTGCAGGAGCAGGTTCTTTCACCATGTGAATCTTGGGTATTGAACTCAGGTTATCAGGCTGGGCAGCAAGCACCTGCACCAATGAACATCTCATCAGCCAGATGGCCTCTTTGCATTTAACTCAGGATTGTTGGATGTTGGGTACTTAGAGGATTTTAAATGGTTTGCCCTTCAGGATTCATCACCTTCTGGCTACAAGACTTATACTAAGGTTTCCTTGTACCTAATAATTTGCTCTGTTATGCCTTCAAAGAACTCTCCATCCATAGATGTTAAGAGTTTATGATGTGGATAATGATCTGTCTTGGGGTGGGCTTCCTAGAAATCATTTGGCTTCTCTAGCTTCCTGAATCTTGATTCTGTTTTCTTGGCCAAGACTGAGGACATTTTTCAACCATTGCTTCTAATGACATATTTCTGTCCCTCTCTCTGTCTGTCTTCTTGGCACACCTGATGGTGCGTCTTGGACTGTCTTCCTTCATCTTCATTCCCATTTATCTTTATTGCACAGGCTGAATTACTTCCCGTGCCCATCATCAAGCTCCCTGGTCCTTCCTCCTGACTGATTTAATCTTCTCTTGAGCCCTCACATCCCTTGTTTTCTCCACTCACTGTAGTAGTCTTTGCCTGTACAGTTATTGTTTGGTACATTTTATTCTTTCTCTTTGTTAAGATTCTTTTTGTTCTTGTTTTTATCCTGCCATAGATGGGCTTTTTTTTTTTTTGATCATTAATTTGAAATCCCTGTTGAGTAGTGTTCTTTTCCCCAACTCATCTGACAGAGATTTTAGTAGCTTTCTGTTTTGTTCTGCTTTTGTTGTTGTTTGTTTGTTTTGTTTTGTTTTGTTTTGATTTGGTTTGGTTTTTTTCCTATATGCATCCAATCTTCTGTCTCAGCATTTAGGGTCACATTGAAAAGTAGGGCATACCACATCCTGTTAGTATCCTAGGGCTGCCAATATTCATCTGCAAAGATTAGGCTGCTCTTCTTAGAGTAAACTGGGGTGTTCTTTTTGAGCTGAACCTGAGCCCAGATCTTTCTATATGTGCACTGAGCACACACACACACATTCTCTCTCCCTCCCTCCCTCTCGCTCTTTCTCCCTCTCCCTCTCCCTTCCCCTCTCCTTCTCTCTCCCTGTCCATCCTCTCCTTCCCTTTCCCTCCTTCTCTTCTTCCCCTCCCTCTTTCCCCTCTCTGCACTAAGCTCAGCTCAGTTCTCATTCTAGGAACACAGCTACTATGTGGGAGCCATTGAGTATCTCCCTCTGTTTTCTGAGGCCTAAGATCACTTGAGGATGCAAAACCCCACTGACTCCTTAATGCAGGTCATTAAGTCCCTTGAGTAAGAGCCATAGGCTATAGGTACCCGGGTGTGTTAACAAGTTCCTCCTAGAAAAAATAAGCTGCCCTGGATTTTCCTCCAAGAGGGACAGAAGGGCAGCTTGCCATGCCTGCTAACCATCTGGAGGTGGAGAGCTTGCAGCAAGGTGTGGAAGCAGAGCCCAGACTCACCAGGTCACACTCAGAACATGGGGGAAGGATCAGGCCCTTTGAAAAGTCTTCCTAGATTTTGGACATGGTGGTGGCTTAGTTTTATTCTCCAGTTATCATGAATGTATTTGTATTTATAATCTTATCCCTCTCCAACTCCCTCTCTCACTCTGCCCCCTCTTGGTGTAAGGCTTTACATGGTTGGTCCAGGCTACTCCCAAACTCACTACTGAGTTGAGGATGATTTTGAATTTCTGATCCTCTTGCCTATACCTCCAAAGTGCTGGGGTTAGAGGTATTCCTCACCAAAGCTGGGATGGAACCCAGCCAGGTCTGCATACTCTACCCACTGAACCCCACCCCAGGCCTGCCTGAGACTGAGGCAGGCTATTGTAAGTCATGCTCTGCCTACTGAGAGCATGAATTATACCCCTCCACCTCCACCCCACCCCCCACCCCTTCCTGCCTGAGAGGGAGGCAGGCTATTGTAAGGAGTCCTGCTCTACTACTTTTCTTTTTTTTTTTTTAAGCTGTTTTTTTTTCCATTTTTTATTAGGTATTTAGCTCATTTACATTTCAAATGCTATACCAAAAGTCCCCCATAGCCACCCACCCCCACTCCCCTACCCACCCACTCCCCTTTTTTGGCCCTGGCGTTCCCCTGTACTGGGGCATATAAAGTTTGCTTGTCCAATGGGCCTCTCTTTCCAGTGATGGCCGCCTAGGCCATCTTTTGATACATATGCAGCTAGAGTCAAGAGCTCCGGGGTACTGGTTAGTTCATAATGTTGTTCCACCTATAGGGTTGCAGATCCCTTTAGCTTCTTGGGTACTTTCTCTAGCTCCTTCATTGGGGGCCATGTGATCCATCCAATAGCCTACTGTGAACATCCACTTCTATGTTTGCTAGGCCCAGGCATACTCTGACAAGAGACAGCTATATCAGGGTCCTTTCAGCATAATCTTGCTAGTGTATGCAATGGTGTCAGCATTTAGAAGCTGATTATGGGATGGATCCCCGGATATGGCAGTCTCTACATGGTCCATCTTTTTATCTCAGCTCCAAACTTTGTCTCTGTACCTCCTTCCAAGGGTGTTTTGTTCCCACTTCTAAGGAGGGGCATAGTGTCCACACTTCAGTCTTCATTTTTCTTGAGTTTCATGTGTTTAGGAAATTGTATCTTATATCTTGGATATCCTAGGTTTTGGGCTAATATCCACTTATCAGTGAGTACATGTTGTGTGAGTTCCTTTGTGAATGTGTTACCTCACTCAGGATGATGCCCTCCAGGTCCATCCATTTGCCTAGGAATTTCATAAATTCATTCTTTTTAATAGCTGAGTAGTACTCCATTGTGTAGATGTACCACATTTTCTGTATCCATTCCTCTGTTGAGGGGCATCTGGGTTCCTTCCAGCTTCTGGCTATTATAAATAAGGCTGCTATGAAGATAGTGGAGCATGTGTCCTTCTTACCAGTTGGGGCATCTTCTGGATATATGCCTAGGAGAGGTATTGCTGGATCCTCCGGTAGTACTATATCCAGTTTTCTGAGGAACCGCCAGACTGATTTCCAGAGTGGTTGTACAAGCCTGCAATCCCACCAACAATGGAGGAGTGTTCCTCTTTCTCCACATCCACGCCAGCATCTGCTGTCACCTGAATTTTTGATCTTAGCCATTCTGACTGGTGTGAGGTGGAATCTCAGGGTTGTTTTGATTTGCATTTCCCTGATGATTAAGGATGTTGAACATTTTTTCAGGTGCTTCTCTGCCATTCGGTATTCCTCAGGTGAGAATTCTTTGTTCAGTTCTGAGCCCCATTTTTTAACGGGGTTATTTGATTTTCTGAAGTCCACCTTCTTGAGTTCTTTATATATGTTGGATATTAGTCCCCTATCTGATTTAGGATAGGTAAAGATCCTTTCCCAATCTGTTGGTGGTCTTTTTGTCTTATTGACGGTGTCTTTTGCCTTGCAGAAACTTTGGAGTTTCATTAGGTCCCATTTGTCAATTCTCGATCTTACAGCACAAGCCATTGCTGTTCTGTTCAGGAATTTTTCCCCTGTGCCCATATCTTCAAGGCTTTTCCCCACTTTCTCCTCTATAAGTTTCAGTGTCTCTGGTTTTATGTGAAGTTCCTTGATCCACTTAGATTTGACCTTAGTACAAGGAGATAAGTATGGATCAATTCGCATTCTTCTACACGATAACAACCAATTGTGCCAGCACCAATTGTTGAAAATGCTGTCTTTCTTCCACTGGATGGTTTTAGCTCCCTTGTCGAAGATCAAGTGACCATAGGTGTGTGGGTTCATTTCTGGGTCTTCAATTCTATTCCATTGGTCTACTTGTCTGTCTCTATACCAGTACCATGCAGTTTTTATCACAATTGCTCTGTAGTAAAGCTTTAGGTCTGGCATGGTGATTCCGCCAGAAGTTCTTTTATCCTTGAGAAGAGTTTTTGCTATCCTAGGTTTTTTGTTATTCCAGATGAATTTGCAAATTGCTCCTTCTAATTCGTTGAAGAATTGAGTTGGAATTTTGATGGGGATTGCATTGAATCTGTAGATTGCTTTTGGCAAGATAGCCATTTTTACAATGTTGATCCTGCCAATCCATGAGCATGGGAGATCTTTCTATCTTCTGAGGTCTTCTTTAATTTCTTTCTTCAGAGATTTGAAGTTTTTATCATACAGATCTTTCACTTCCTTAGTTAGAGTCACGCCAAGATATTTTATATTATTTGTGACTATTGAGAAGGGTGTTGTTTCCCTAATTTCTTTCTCAGCCTGTTTATTCTTTGTATAGAGAAAGGCCATTGACTTGTTTGAGTTTATTTTATATCCAGCTACTTCACCGAAGCTGTTTATCAGGTTTAGGAGTTCTCTGGTAGAATTTTTAGGGTCACTTATATATACTATCATATCATCTGCAAAAAGTGATACTTTGACTTCCTCTTTTCCAATTTGTATCCCCTTGATCTCCTTTTGTTGTCGAATTGCTCTGGCTAATACTTCAAGTACTATGTTGAAAAGGTAGGGAGAAAGTGGGCAGCCTTGTCTAGTCCCTGATTTTAGTGGGATTGCTTCCAGC
The DNA here is from genome assembly GCF_000001635.26 of Mus musculus. NCBI lineage: Eukaryota > Metazoa > Chordata > Mammalia > Rodentia > Muridae > Mus > Mus musculus. Next base: position 73,600,991 of record NC_000075.6, on the reverse strand, counting down.
TTCTCTCCATTTACTTTGATGTTGGCTACTGGTTTGCTGTAGATTGCTTTTATCATGTTTAGGCATGGGCCTTGAATTCCTGATCTTTCCAAAACTTTTATCATGAATGGGTGTTGGATCTTGTCAAATGCTTTTTCTGCATCTAACGAGATGATCATGTGGTTTTTGTCTTTGAGTTTGTTTATATACTGGATTACATTGATGGACTTTCGTATATTAAACCATCCCTGCATCCCTGGAATAAAACCTACTTGGTCAGGATGGATGATTGCTTTAATGTGTTCTTGGATTCGGTTAGCGAGAATTTTATTGAGGATTTTTGCATCGATATTCATAAGAGAAATTGGTCTGAAGTTCTCTATCTTTGTTGGGTCTTTCTGTGGTTTAGGTATCAGAGTAATAGTGGCTTCATAAAATGAGTTGGGTAGAGTACCTTCTACTTCTATTTTGTGAAATAGTTTGTGCAGAACTGGAATTAGATCTTCTTTGAAGGTCTGATAGAACTCTGCACTAAACCTGTCTGGTCCTGGGCTTTTTTTTGGCTGGGAGACTATTAATAACTGCTTCTATTTCTTTAGGGGATATGGGACTGTTTAGAAGGTCAACTTGATCCTGATTCAACTTTGGTACCTGGTATCTTTCCAGAAATTTGTCCATTTCGTCCAGGTTTTCCAGTTTTGTTGAGTATAGCCTTTTGTAGAAGGATCTGATGGTGTTTTGGATTTCTTCAGGATCTGTTGTTATGTCTCCCTTTTCATTTCTGATTTTGTTGATTAGGATTTTGTCCCTTTGCCCTTTAGTGAGTCTAGCTAAGGGTTTATCTATCTTGTTGATTTTCTCAAAGAACCAACTCCTCGTTTGGTTAATTCTTTGAATAGTTCTTCTTGTTTCCACTTGGTTAATTTCACCCCTGAGTTTGATTATTTCCTGCCGTCTACTCCTCTTGGGTGAATTTGCTTCCTTTTTTTCTAGAGCTTTTAGATGTGTTGTCAAGCTGCTAGTATGTGCTCTCTCCCGTTTCTTTTTGGAGGTACTCAGAGCTATGAGTTTCCCTCTTAGAAATGCTTTCATTGTGTCCCAAAGGTTTGGGTACGTTGTGGCTTCATTTTCATTAAACTCTAAAAAGTCTTTAATTTCTTTCTTTATTCCTTCCTTGACCAAGGTATCATTGAGAAGAGTGTTGTTCAGTTTCCACGTGAATGTTGGCTTTCCATTATTTATGTTGTTATTGAAGATCAGTCTTAGGCCATGGTGGTCTGATAGGATACATGGGATAATTTCAATATTTTTGTATCTGTTGAGGCCTATTTTGTGACCAATTATATGGTCAATTTTGGAGAAGGTCCCGTGAGGTGCTGAGAAGAAGGTATATCCTTTTGTTTTAGGATAAAATATTCTGTAGATATATGTCAGGTCCATTTGTTTCATAACTTCTGTTAGTTTCACTGTGTCCCTGTTTAGTTTCTGTTTCCACGATCTGTCCATTGATGAAAGTGGTGTGTTGAAGTCTCCCACTATTATTGTGTGAGGTGCAATGTGTGCTTTGAGCTTTACTAAAGTGTCTTTAATGAATGTGGCTGCCCTTGCATTTGGAGCGTAGATATTCAGAATTGAGAGTTCCTCTTGGAGGATTTTACCTTTGATGAGTATGAAGTGTCCCTCCTTGTCTTTTTTGATAACTTTGGGTTGGAAGTTGATTTTATCCGATATTAGAATGGCTACTCCAGCCTGTTTCTTCAGACCATTTGCTTGGAAAATTGTTTTCCAGCCTTTCACTCTGAGGTAGTGTCTGTCTTTTTCCCTGAGATGGGTTTCCTGTAAGCAGCAGAATGTTGGGTCCTGTTTGTGTAGCCAGTCTGTTAGTCTATGTCTTTTTATTGGGGAATTGAGTCCATTGACATTAAGAGATATTAAGGAAAGGTAATTGTTGCTTCCTGTTATTTTTGTTGTTAAAGTTGGCATTCTGTTCCTGTGGCTGTCTTCTTTTAGGTTTGTTGAGGGATTATCTTCTTGTTTTTTCTAGTGCATGGTTCCCATCCTTGTATTGGTTTTTTTTCTGTTATTATCCTTTGAAGGGCTGGATTCGTGGAGAGATAATGGGTGAATTTAGTTTTGTCGTGGAATACTTTGGTTTCTCCATCTATGGTAATTGAGAGTTTGGCTGGGTATAGTAGCCTGGGCTGGCATTTGTGTTCTCTTAGTGTCTGTATAACATCTGTCCAGGCTCTTCTGGCTTTCATAGTCTCTGGTGAAAAATCTGGTGTAATTCTGATAGGCTTGCCTTTATATGTTACTTGACCTTTTTCCCTTACTGCTTTTAGTATTCTATCTTTATTTAGTGCATTTGATGTTCTGATTATTATGTGTCGGGAGGAATTTCTTTTCTGGTCCAGTCTATTTGGAGTTCTGTAGGCTTCTTGTATGTTCATAGGCATCTCTTTCTTTAGATTTGGGAAGTTTTCTTCAATAATTTTGTTGAAGATGTTTGCTGGTCCTTTGAGTTGAAAATCTTCATTCTCATCCACTCCTATTATCCGTAGGTTTGGTCTTCTCATTGTGTCCTGGATTTCCTGGATATTTTGAGTTAGGATCTTTTTGCATTTTCCATTTTCTTTGATTGTTGTGCCGATGTTCTCTATGGAATCTTCTGCACCTGAGATTCTCTCTTCCATCTCTTGTATTCTGTTGCTGATGCTGGCATCTATGGTTCCAGATTTCTTTCCTAGGGTTTCTATCTCCAGCGTTGCCTCACTTTGGGTTTTCTTTATTGTGTCTACTTCCCTTTTTAGGTCTAGTATGGTTTTGTTCATTTCCATCACCTGTTTGGATGTGTTTTCCTGTTTTTCTATTAGGACTTCTACCTGTTTGGTTGTGTTTTCCTGTTTTTCTTTAAGGACTTGTAACGCTTTAGCAGTGTTTTCCTGTTTTTCTTTAAGGACTTGTAACTCTTTAGCAGTGTTCTCCTGTATCTCTTTAAGTGATTTATTGAATTCCTTCTTTATGTCCTCTACCATCATCATGAGATATGCTTTTAAATCCAGGTCTACCTTTTCAGGTGTGTTAGGGTGTCCTGGACTGGGCGAAGTGGGCGTTCTGGGTTCTGATGATGGTGAGTGGTCCTGGTTTCTGTTAGTAGGATTCTTACGTTTACCTTTCGCCATCTGGCAATCCCTGGAGTTAGTTGTTATAGTTGTCTTTGTTAAGAGATTGTTCCTCTGTTGATTTTGTTACCCTCAATCAGCAGGCGTGGGAGACAAGCTCTCTCCTCTGAGTTTCAGTGGTCAGAGCAGTCTCTGCAGGCAAGCTCTCCTCTTTCGGGGAAGGTGTACAGTTATCTGGTGTTTGGACCTCCTCCTGGCTGAAGGTGAAGGCCCAAAACAGGATCTTTCCCAGAAGCTGTGTTGCTTTGGCCAGGAAGGTGGCCGGTTGTCTGGAGTCGAAGATGTCGCCGCCTCAGAAGCTCTGCGACTCTCGCCCGTACCAGAAACGGCTGGCCTCTGTATTCCACACGGTCTCCCGTGCAGCCTGCCCTCTGCGGAGTCCCGGAGCCAAGAAGGCTCCCGCCGGCGCCTGTGACACAAAACTCTCAGGCCGGGTGCGCCTGTGACACAAACCTCTCAGGCCGGGTGCGCCTGTGACACAAACCTCTCAGGCCGGGCGCTACTTTTCTTAATGATGAACTCAAGCCTATCCTATCAGAGTTAAACTAATCATGAAGAGAAAGAAAACTTGAACTTTTAAAAGAAATAAATTATAAGGGAAAAAGGCATCAAAGATAAGCTCAAAGATAGTTAAATATTTAGTTTGTCAATTATTTACAAACTGTAATCTGAATGAATCTTTTTCTTCATTTTACCTTAATGGCCTCACTAGGCTTCCACTCCTTTCTGAGTAGTAAGGAAATGACACCAAACCCAGAACGCTAAGGTAAAATCAGTTATTTTACACCTACCAATATCAGAATTACTTTCTTTTTGTTTGGGGGTATCATAAATAATTGATAAAAAATGATTTTGTTTCTAAAAAGGTATCTGAACTCCAGGTTATTTTTAAATTAGTAATGACTAGTGTATAAGAAATTCAGTAAAGATTTGAGTTTTGTAATAAAAATATTTTAAGCAATGGTTATGCAGTAAAAGGTTACAAACACCTGAGAAATGTAAGCAATTGATTACTTTTGAGTAGCTTACATAGCCTATGTGCCAAAGGAGAAATCACTTTTGTATTTTATTGACAAGCTTTAATAAAAAAATGGAAGGCATAGACAGAGCCTTTTATTGCAGAAAATTGGGTGTTTGAGATATGACAAAGATTTGCCCTTGTAGAATCTATAAGCCAAAATATGTACAGACCAAGACCAGCGATGATTAGACCCCCTCCTACAGGGTGATCGAAGACCCATTCTGTTCTCAGGAAGACAGATGGGAAAAATGGAGCAGGGTATGGCAAAAAGCCATCCCTTTAGATGTCATTTAAAGATTTGCTTATATTTATTTTATGGGTGTAAGTGTTTGCATGCATGTGTGTATGTGCATCGTGAACATGCGATTCCCATGAGGGCCAGAAGAAGGGATCAGCTCCCACAGAGCTGGAGTTACAGGCTGTCATGTGGGTGCTGGGAACTTTCCAGATCCTCTGCGAGAGCAGCCCTTGCTCTTAATTACTACACCATGTCCTCCACTTTCCCTTTGCATATTTTCTTAATCTATTTTTTCTTCCGTACACTCATCCATGGTTTTATGCATAAGAGATGAGGGGAGCCAATTTCATAAACTTCCATTGCCCTCTTTAGAATGTTAATTTTGGAAGGAAAAGGGGTGAGTGGTGGAGGTCTATACTGGAAAGATCCAGTACAAAGAATATTTCCTGCCCCCACAATGCCTGATCCCACTACCACAGTCTTTGCATGCTCACCTGAGCTTTCTCTACCACAGTGGCTCTGCATTTGCTCCTCTGCTTCTGCTCCTTCATTCACCCAGAGTCTCTGTTTCCAGACAGGAACCAAGGTGATGTTTTAAGTATGTAGATTAGATACAAGTCATCTAGGGTTATTCATGGCACAGGAGAAAGGTCTATTTCAGAGGTTTTTCAGGGTTCCTGTGTGACCTGGTCCTGAGGCCTCTCTGAACTGAACTTTGCAGGACACCCTCCCCCCCCCACCTCTTCCCCACCTACCTGGACTCTTTGGACCTTAGACTGCCTTCTCTGCTTTAGTCTGTCACTTTGTCCTTTTTCTAACAACAGTTTTCTGGGAAATGATTGTGTGGGTGCCTTTGCTCTGGCTTCCTCTCATTAGAGACCTCCAGAACACTCTGCTGAAGAAGGTGCTCTGACTCACTCTCTCTCTCCCTCTCTCTCTCTCTCTCTCTCTCTCTCTCTCTCTCTGTCCCTCCCTCCCTCCCTTCCTCTCTCCCTCCCTCCCTCCCTCCCTCTGCCCTTTCCAGCCTTCCACATGACATCAAGTAGTGTTTGTCTATCTCTCATGTCTGTATCATAAGACATTGGTAGTCAGGATACCATTTTCCTCTATGTTATATTCTCTTGGAGTAGAATAGTACCTGGTTCCTAATAAATAATAAACATGAATGAAATCTACATTTCAGTTCCTGGTTCTGACTCTTGAAAATACTCTGCACAGCATCCGCCGTCAGGATTTTGATGAAGAGAACTCCACAGTGGGCTGGTGAGGCATCTCAGTAGTTAGAAGTACATGTAAAACAGCCAGAGTTCCATCCCAGGAACCCAAGTAAAAGCAGAGGGAGAGAACTAATCCTACAGAGTTGTCCTCTGACCTCCTGGGTTTACAAATCCTGTATACTGTGCCCCACATATCATATGCACACAGAATAATGATTAATTTTTTTTATTTTTTTTATTAGGTATTTTCCTTGTTTACATTTCCAATGCTATCCCAAAAGTCCCCCATACCCACCCCCACCCCCACTCTCTTACCCACCCACTCCCACTTTTTGGCCCTGGTGTTCCCCTGTACTGGGGCATATAAAGTTTGCAAGTCCAATGGGCCTCTCTTTCCAGTGATGGCCGACTAGGCCATCTTTTGATACATATGCAGCTAGAGACACGAGCTCCGGGGTACTGGTTAGTTCATATTGTTGTTCCACCTATAGGGTTGCAGTTCCCTTTAGCTCCTTGGGTACATTCTCTAGCTCCTCCATTGGGGGCCCTGTGATCCATCCAATAGCTGACTGTGAACATCCGCTTCTGTGTTTGCTAGACCCCGGCATAGTCTCACAAGAGACAGCTATATCTGGGTCCTTTCAGCAAAATCTTGCTAGTATATGCAATGGTGTCAGCATTTGGAAGCTGATTATGGGATGGATCTCTGGATATGGCAATCACTAGATGGTCCATCCTTTCGTCACAGCTCCAAATTTTGTCTCTGTAACTCCTTCCATGGGTGTTTTGTTCCCATTTCTAAGAAGGGGCAAAGTGTCCACACTTTGGTCTTTGTTCTTCTTGAGTTTCATGCGTTTAGCAAATTGTATCTTATATCTTGGGTATACTAAGTTTCTGGACTAATATCCACTTAATCAGTGAGTACATGTTGTGTGAGTTCCTTTGTGACTGGGTTACCTCACTCAGGATGATGCCCTCCAGGTCCATCCATTTGCCTAGGAATTTCATAAATTCATTCTTTTTAATAGCTGAGTAGTACTCCATTGTGTAGATGTACCACATTTTCTGTATCCATTCCTCTGTTGAGGGGCATCTGGGTTCTTTCCAGCTTCTGGCTATTATAAATAAGGCTGCTATGAACATAGTGGAGCATGTGTCCTTCTTACCGGTTGGGACATCTTCTGGATATATGCCCAGGAGAGGTATTGCGGGATCTTCCGGTAGTACTATGTCCAATTTTCTGAGGAACCGCCAGACTGATTTCCAGAGTGGTTGTACAAGCTTGCAATCCCACCAGCAATGGAGGAGTGTTCCTCTTTCTCCACATCCACGCCAGCATCTGCTGTCACCTGAATTTTTAATCTTAGCCATTCTGACTGGTATGAGGTGGAATCTCAGGGTTGTTTTCATTTGCATTTCCCTGATGATTAAGGATGTTGAACATTTTTTCAGGTGCTTCTCTGCCATTCGGTATTCCTTAGGTGAGAATTCTTTGTTCAGTTCTGAGCCCCATTTTTAATGGGGTTATTTGATTTTCTGAAGTCCACCTTCTTGAGTTCTTTATATATATTGGATATTAGTCCCCTATCTGATTTGGGATAGGTAAAGATCCTTTCCCAATCTGTTGGTGGTCTTTTTGTCTTATTGACGGTGTCTTTTGCCTTGCAGAAGCTTTGCAATTTTATGAGGTTCCATTTATCGATTCTCAATCTTATAGCACAAGCCATTGCTGTTCTATTCAGGAATTTTTCCCCTGTACCCATATCTTCGAGGCTTTTCCCTACTTTCTCCTCTGTAAAGAGCAGAATAATGATTATTATAGTAACACATTTTAAAGAAAAAAATCACTAGCTAAGAGGAGTCTTTGAAATGCTTTTGCTTGTTCCAAGTTTGCCAGCTCATGGCAGTAGCTTCTTTGGTGCCTGGAATTTACTGTTGTGTTTCAGACTGATCTTTCCCTGTGTTTTGAACACTGCTCCACCCATACCATGTATATTTTACTCATGGCTGGCCATCCCAGCCCAGATGAGAAGGACCTACATGTCTGCTGCCCCTGACATTCTCCGGGCTCAGCCCCAACCTTCTCTAGGAGGGGTTGCTTACTGTGAGGCTTTTAGACAGCTTTGTGGCCAGAAGGTCTAGATTAGAATTGTAAGTAGATGCACTGGAGGATCTATCTAGGAGGCAAATCTTCCCACATGATGTGCATTTTTGTAACCTCAGAAAGCCTGGATATTTTTCTGGGCTTTCGCTGAGGAGGTTGCTGGAACCCTGAGCAGGTCGCCCACTCCTCCTGCGCTCCCAGATCCATCATAGTGGTCACAGCAAGGCATTCATTTCTCTTCTTTTCCCCCTTAGCTTCAGTTTCTCTGTGTGTGTGTGTGTGTGTGTGTGTAATCAAAATGTCAGAAATACATCACAGTCAGCAATTATTGACAAATGTAATCTACTTTTCTAGTTAAGATTTCTTTCCTCTTTGCTTGCTCTCATTTATGGAAGACTCACCTGAGTCCAAGATCCTTTTTTTTTTCTTTTTTAAACATGTTATGTACAGTTTTTTTTTCTTTTGTTCCTCCTAGATTCCACCTTGCTAATATCACACCTTACTTTGGAAGCCAGAATCTTAGGTGCTACCTCACCTTCAGAGAGTAACCAATGTCATTAGATCTTTATCAGGCTTATATAAAATGGCTTAATTATCTCAGCATAAGAGTAAGAACCCACAAGTTCTACCTATATATACTTACTAAAGATTTACAATATCATAGGGGTGTGTGTGTATGTGTATGTGTATGTATGTGTATGTGTGTGTGTCCATGTGCATGTTTACATCAATCTGGTACTCAAAAAGTTTCTGGGTGATAAGCCTGTGCCTTTGTGAACACAGGGCACCTAACATAGCCTTGTAGACCTGAACCAAACTTCTGCTTCATATTTGATACTACCTCTAGCCCTGCATCAGCCCCTATAGGGAATAGAAAATGGTGTCAATCAGCAAGGAAGAGGTTTGAAGACTGTATAGAAAGAATAATGTATGCTACCCATCTCTTAAATAATTGTGCAGTAAATGACATCAAAGGAGGACTGTGGTGGTGACAGACAACAGGAAAGTGGATTGAATAGCTAGGTGCTGTATCATACACACCTATAATCCCATGACGTTGAGGCAGGAGGCTCAGGAGTCCAAGATTATCTTTAGCTACATAATGAATTCTGCAATAATTTGCACTACACATGACCATCTCAAAAAAGAGCAGAAAAATAAATTCAGTTATGTGTGTGCTACCCCTATCATATAAGCAACATATAATTACATGTTACTACATTATGTATAAAGTTTATGCACAAATCCTAACTCCCTGAAAAATATACATTTCCAACTAATTGCTAGTAAACACATTCTAAAGGACAACCGTCAGATTTTTCTGACTTGCCAAGCTTTTCCTCTGTATAATTTTAAGTAAGCATTTTTTAATTCTCCTAGTAAAATATTCATATTTCCCACTGAAATTCAAAGATTAAATTCTGTACAAAAATTATTATATTGCAGTTTGGAAAAGCTAATTAAATGGTTTGTTTTGTAAATGTAATGAGCTAGTCCAGTCTTTGTTGCCAAAATTAAAAATGTAGGAGGATTGATGGCTAAACAAATTTAAGAATCATTTGTGTCACATGAGCTCAAGAGAATTTTATTAACAGAGTCAGCATTACACATAAATAATTGAATAGGATTCAAAATGACTTGAAGTGTATTTCTGAATTTGATATTATAATTTTTCCCGTCGATATTTGGTAGGGCATACTGTAGATGCAATTATGGGATCTTTTTGACAGTTTTTCTGTATAACGAACAGTTGTACACCATGGGGAAAACACACTAAGGAAAACTAGGTTTGGGTTTGGATTCCGAAATGCAATGATTTTTAAGTCACTGAGGTTGTGGTGGTTTCCTGTAATGCCCTGGAGAACCCTGAGGATGAATTGGGCTGTCCAGAAAGTCCAGGGGAGAAAGGGAGAAGCTAACAGTTCACAAAACCTGCATGTTTCTCATACATAATTATTTTACATCCAGAGTGTAGTGGGTTGGTCTGATGCTGCTTGTATCCCATTGCTAAATACTGGCTCTCAAGATCTAGTTGCCCTGATGATGATGAGATCTTCAAGTAGACCAAGTGATGCTATGTAAACCTTGCTGGTTTACTAGTCAATAAAAGGCTAGAGCCTGTGATTGGTCAGTGGAGGGAGAAAGGTGGGAATTAAGGATTGAGTGAAGGGCTTTTCAGGTAGAGAAAAGAGGGGAAGAAGGGCAGGGAGGTGGAGGAGGCTGCCATGAAGGGGAGATGAGCCATGAGCACATGGCCAGGAAAAACAGCAAGTAACAAGCGACATTATAACTGGGAAATAATTGAGAATCACTCCAAACCTACCCAATCTATGCTTATGGCTTGTAAATAAAGTACCTGGATTATCTGTACATGCTAGCTAGAATGCCTAATCCCTTTTGTAAACAGCTAGCTCAGTTGGTAGAGCATAAGACTCTTCATCATGCTTATGGGTTCTTGCCCACATTGGGCGCCATTTTGACTCTTAATTTTGTTAAATTTGTTAACTTTCATGATTATAACAAAATACCTAAAACAGGCAACATTATAAAAATAGTAAGATTTATTTATCTAGCAGTTTTAGAGGCTTAACATCTGTTTAGCATTTATAGAGTCCGATGAGAGCCTGCTCTAGTTTGATGGATGTTGCTAGGATAAAACTGACCAAGATCAACTGGAGAAGGAAAGGGTTTGCTTGGCTAACAGGTCACAATCCATTATCTGTGGAGGTCAAGACCGTAACCTGGGAGGGAGGAATACTGCTTACCAGCTTGCTCTCCATGGCTTTCTCAACTATCTTTCTTATACCACCCACCTGTCCAGAGGTGGCACTGCCCACAGTGGACTGGGCCCTTCTATACCAATTAGCAATCAATAAAATACTCACCCAGACATGCTCACAGTCCAGGCTGATGCAGGCAGTTCCTCAGTTAGAATTTCCACTCTCCAGGTTGACAACCAAGAGCAACCATCACATGCTGTCATTGTGTATATCATATAGTGGCAGGAACGTGTGTGTCTGTGTGTCTGGAACTCTTTTTTTAAAGCTTCCATTTTCCAATCATAGCCATGACCCCTAATGGCCTTATCTAGATTATCTTTTCCCAGAATCTCCAACTCTAAATACTATAGTTGGCCACTCATTTAATATCCCACAATGAGGATTACATTTAAACACACAAAGCCCCAAGAGACAGTTTACATCCAAACTACAGTAGTTTTAGTATATTTCTTAAAATCTATATCACCCTTTCCAGTTAGTTTAGATGTTTATAGAGTGATTCTAATAACATCAGGGCCCTGGATTCGATCGCTTTGTGAGCCAGTTGATTCCCATCCTTAGCCAGACTCTGTTGTACATGCCTGTAATCTCAGAACCTGGGAGAGAAAGGCAGGAGGATCAAGTGTTCAAGGTCATTATCAGTTCCATAATGAGTTCAAGTCCATCCTGGGCTACATGAGGCCCTGTCTCATGACCACCACCACCCCCCACACATACTTAATAAAGATACAGTAACTGGAAATTAGAAGGTAGCTGTCTTAGTTATGGTTTTACTGCTGTGAACAGACACCACGACCAAGGCAACTCTTATAAGAACATTTAATTAGGGATGGCTTACAGGTTCAGTCCACTATTATCAAGGCTGGAACATGGAAGCATCTAGGAGCAGAAGGAGCTGAGAGTTCTACATCTTCATCTGAAGACTTATAGAAGACTGGCTCCCACGTGGTTAGGAAGAGTGTCTCATTGCCCACCCCCACAGTCACATACTTCCTTCAACAAGGCCACAACTATTCCAACATGGCCACACCTCCTAATAGAGCCACTCCCGAGCCAAGCATATTCAAACCACCACAGTAGGGGAATAATTAAGAAGTAATAGCTTTTGAAAACCTTTCTGGGACACAATGAAATGTAATACCATATGGCCCAACTCCACCACAGTTTAGAACAATATAAGTTTTGCTTTGTTTTTACTTGTGTAAGTCAGAGTCTGGGCACCTCTACCATGTCCTGTGGTTCAAGGACCCAACATCCTAGCATTTGAAGTTTTACTATCTGTAGGACCTTGGAACTATGCTCTGGATGTCTGCATTTGGCCAGTAAATAAGGGTAAAATGATGGGGAAATTTTGCAAAAGTTTCTTTATAAGAAGCCTAGACCCATGATGTTCTTCAGCCCTAAATTCATACATCAAGCAAGGCTAGCACATGTAGTCTGACTATGCACCTGGGCAAAAAAAAAAAAAAAAGACAAGGTTTGGCAACTAGTCAAATTTGCAACAGGAGGTTCATGGTGTTTACAGAAAGTCAATGTGAGGAAATAAAGGGATATAAATGAAAGCTTATCTTTGTTCCTGCTGTTTATGGGGAAACATCACAGGCAGACCCTGTAGACCCTCTCATTTCAGTTTGGCTTTATACTGCCCTCAAGATCAGAGCTCTGTCACAAACTAATTCAATATACTGCAGGTCATTTTTGGCTTAGCTGAGGAGCACAATTCCTGGAGAGATGTCAGTTACTCTCTTGAACTGGCAGAGTGCGACAATAGCTGGTGGTGTAAGTTTCCTATTTCCATCCATAGAGAGTAGCAAATATCATCTAATAGTGTATGAGAATAAAAACAACATCTCAAAGACATAGAAATTAGGGTTGAGAAAGTAGCTTACTTGGTAGCTATCTTCTGTGTAAGAAAGGCTGACGTTGGAAATGTGGCTGGATAGAATACTTGGCTAGCATGCCCTGAGTTCAATCCCCAGCTCTGCACAAATCAGGCATCATGACTGTATATTAGTTATTTCTTTGTTACTGTAATAAATTACAATAATCAATGCAGTTTAGAGAAGGGGGAGTATATTTGGGCTTATGGTTTCAGAGGGATAAGAGTCCATCTCTTCCTGGTGAGGAACCATGGCAGCAAATGCCATGCAAAGATGGCAGCAGAAGCAGGAAGTTGACAGAGCTAATTAGAAATGGTGAAAGCCTTTTATTTTCTCAAAGATAGCTCCTTGTGAAGTACTTCCTCCAGCAAGACTGCACCACACAGACCTCCCCAAATACCTCCACCAACTGGAGACCAAGTGTTAAATACTTGAAACTATGGTGGACAGTTCACATTCGAACCACTGAAGCAGCACTCATCTGTGGTCCCAATGCTGGAAGAACATAGCTATTTGAGGCGAGCTGTGGCTACCTGAGACCCTGCCTCCAAATAAACAAACTTTAAACTGATAATTCTTGTTTTCCCCCTGAAAACCATAATAGCTCCATGACATTTTCTAGGTTATTTTTAGGGATGAAAAAAGTCCCCAGGTAAGACTAAACCAGATTTAGATGTTTAGAAAGGTCAGCGATGCCATCTCTATCTCCTGTCCCATAGAAACTCAGAGGTAGGGAAGAAGAAGTGGCCTGTCCCGGGTAGCTAACAGTGAATCAGGATGATGGGAGTACTCCCCTGGAGCTCCAGGGACAACAGGACTGTGGGGAGGGGGGCATTGAGGGTATGTCTAAAAATTTAGTCTCCATGAGGTCTGTGAGTTCTAAATTGTGTATGTAAATTAACAAAAAGAAAGAACTTTTGTCCTCAGAGAAAGTGAAGTTCAAGCTGACTAAACAAATAGACAAATATTCTATTTAAAAAAAAACAAAAAAAAATATTGCTTTATGTTGCAGAGAATGCTGGATTGCAAAGGGCAAATTAGTGAAATACATACGACTCACCCAAACTACCATTAAATCATTTCAAAACACAAGAGACAAAAATGGGGGAGGGGCAGAGTTTTTATTGGAACAGTTATGTAATTTCATAAAAGAGAATGTGTGCATGAAATATACGGCATTAGGTCCCGTTTTGGGTGCCTAGTCTTTCTCTTCTCTCCACTAAATTCCACTATAGGGAATTATTTCTGTGGCTATCTAGCAGTTGGACTAAATTCATCTCAGGCTTACAGCATTCTGTAAGTCTCATGCCTGGCACACTGGTGAATCTGTTACCCTTCCTTCCTACCCACAATGTACTTCAGATAGAGAGCACAGCTCATGGAACCTTTGTTTCATATTCCAATGCCTCACCTGAGATCTGGCCTGCACTCCATAAATGTCTCCTCTATTAATGAAACTGGTAGCCCTTCCCTTCAGAATTCTGTTAATATGGAACACATTTGGAACAGGTGGCCCCAGACAGTCCTGCTCTGAGCTGTTACTGTGTTCTTTCAACCTTGATGACTGGTTCTCTATAGCTACATGATAGAATTGGTGCCTAGTGCCAATTTTCCTTTAACTTCTTGAAAGATGACCAAGCTAAAATTTAATTTTCAGTATGTATATGTGAGGCTGCATATATTACTCTGATAATATTTAAATATTTAACCTTATATACCCAGAATTCATTGTATTCTCCTTCTAGAAAATATGCTTTATCACCTTTATTTCAACAAAATTACTATACAACAATAATACGATTTTCAAATAATTTATATTCTTCTTTTTTTAATATTTTTTATTATTACATATTTTCCTCAATTACATTTAGAATGCTATCCCAAAAGACCCCATATCCTCCCCCCCCCCACTTCCCTACCCACTCATTCCCATTTTTTGGCCCTGGCATTCCCCTGTACTGGGGCATATAAAGTTTGCATGTCCAATGGGCCTCTCTTTCCAGTGATGGCCGACTAGGCCATCTTTTGATACATATGCAGCTAGAGTCAAGAGCTCCGGGGTACTGGTTAGTTCATAATGTTGTTGCACCTACAGGGTTGCAGATCTCTTTAGCTCCTTGGAGACTTTCTCTAGCTCCTCCTTTGGGGGCCCTGTGCTCCATCCAATAGCTGACTGTGAGCATCCACTTCTGTGTTTGCTAGGCCCTGGCCTAGTCTCACAAGAGACAGCTATATCACGGTCCTTTCAGCCAACACTTGCTAGTGTATGCAATGGTGTCATCATTTGGAGGCTAATTATGGGATGGATCTCTGGATATGGCAGTCTCTAGATGGTCCATCCTTTTGCCTCAGCTCCAAACTTTGTCTCTGTAACTCCTTCCATGGGTGATTGTTTCCAATACTAAGAAGGGGCAAAGTGTCCACACTTTGGTCTTCATTATATTCTTCTTACAAACATGCCCAACAGTACATTTTCTGAACGATGCATCCTATCTGCTCTAACTTTTTCTCCTATTTAAAACTATGTAAGTGCCTTTTGCTTTGAGGTTTTTCTCATTTCTAATTCTCTTTCCAGTCATTTTTGCTCGTCTCAGCTCTACTCACAATTATTCTTTTTCTACCCAATCTGAGCTTATATTCATCCTTGTAATTAAAGAATTAAACAGCAAATTTATCTCCAAATGACATGGTCGATCCTATAGCTCATGAAAAGGATACTTTCTCTTTGAAAAAATCAACAAGATAGATAAACCCTTAGCTAGACTCACTAAAGGGCACAGGGACAAAATCCTAATTAACAAAATCAGAAATGAAAAGGGAGACATAACAACAGATCCTGAAGAAATCCAAAACACCATCAGATCCTTCTACAAAAGGCTATACTCAACAAAACTGGAAAACCTGGACGAAATGGACAAATTTCTGGACAGATACCAGGTACCAAAGTTGAATCAGGATCAAGTTGACCATCTAAACAGTCCCATATCACCTAAAGAAATAGAAGCAGTTATCAATAGTCTCCCAGCCAAAAAAAGCCCAGGACCAGACGGATTTAGTGCAGAGTTCTATCAGACCTTCAAAGAAGATCTAATTCCAGTTCTGCACAAACTATTTCACAAAATAGAAGTAGAAGGTACTCTACCCAACTCATTTTATGAAGGCACTATTACTCTGATACCTAAACCACAGAAAGACCCAACAAAGATAGAGAACTTCAGACCAATTTCTCTTATGAATATCGATGCAAAAATCCTCAATAAAATTCTCACTAACCAAATCCAAGAACACATTAAAGCAATCATCCATCCTGACCAAGTAGGTTTTATTCCAGGGATGCAGGGATGGTTTAATATACGAAAATCCATCAATGTAATCCATTATATAAACAAACTCAAAGACAAAAACCACATGATCATCTCGTTGGATGCAGAAAAAGCATTTGACAAGATCCAAAACCCATTCATGATAAAAGTTTTGGAAAGATCAGGAATTCAAGGCCCATACCTAAACATGATAAAAGCAATCTACAGCAAACCAGTAGCCAACATCAAAGTAAATGGAGAGAAGCTGGAAGCAATCCCACTAAAATCAGGGACTAGACAAGGCTGCCCACTTTCTCCCTACCTCTTCAACATAGTACTTGAAGTATTAGCCAGAGCAATTCGACAACAAAAGGAGATCAAGGGGATGCAAATTGGAAAAGAGGAAGTCAAAATATCACTTTTTGCAGATGATATGATAGTATATATAAGTGACCCTAAAAATTCTACCAGAGAACTCCTAAACCTGATAAACAGCTTCGGTAAAGTAGTTGGATATAAAATAAACTCAAACAAGTCAATGGCCTTTCTCTATACAAAGAATAAACAGGCTGAGAAAGAAATTAGGGAAACAACACCCTTCTCAATAGTCACAAATAATATAAAATATCTTGGCGTGACTCTAAGGAAGTGAAAGATCTATATGATAAAAACTTCAAATCTCTGAAGAAAGAAATTAAAGAAGATCTCAGAAGATGGAAAGATCTCCCATGCTCATGGATTGGCAGGATCAACATTGTAAAAATGGCTATCTTGTCAAAAGCAATCTACAGATTCAATGCAATCCCCATCAAAATTCCAACTCAATTCTTCAACGAATTAGAAGGAGCAATTTGCAAATTCATCTGGAATAACAAAAAACCTAGGATAGCAAAAAGTCTTCTCAGGGATAAAAGAACCTCTGGTGGAATCACCATGCCTGACCTAAAGCTTTACTACAGAGCAATTGTGATAAAAACTGCATGGTACTGGTATAGAGACAGACCAGTAGACCAATGGAATAGAATTGAAGACCCAGAAATGAACCCACACACCTATGGTCACTTGATCTTCGACAAGGGAGCTAAAACCATCCAGTGGAAGAAAGACAGCATTTTCAACAATTGGTGCTGGCACAACTGGTTGTTATCATGTAGAAGAATGCGCATCGATCCATACTTATCTCCTTGTACTAAGGTCAAATCTAAGTGGATCAAGGAACTTCACATAAAACCAGAGACACTGAAACTTATAGAGGAGAAGGTGGGGAAAAGCCTTGAAGATATGGGCACAGGGGAAAAATTCCTGAACAGAACAGCAATGGCTTGTGCTGTAAGATCGAGAATTGACAAATGGGACCTAATGAAACTCCAAAGTTTCTGCAAGGCAAAAGACACCGTCAATAAGGCAAAAAGACCACCAAGAGATTGGGAAAGGATCTTTACCTATCCTAAATCAGATAGGGGACTAATATCCAACATATATAAAGAACTCAAGAAGGTGGACTTCAGAAAATCAAATAACCCCATTAAAAAATGGGGCTCAGAACTGAACAAAGAATTCTCACCTGAGGAATACCGAATGGCAGAGAAGCACCTGAAAAAATGTTCAACATCCTTAATCATCAGGGAAATGCAAATCAAAACAACCCTGAGATTCCACCTCACACCAGTCAGAATGGCTAAGATCAAAAATTCAGGTGACAGCAGATGCTGGCGTGGATGTGGAGAAAGAGGAACACTCCTCCATTGTTGGTGGGATTGCAGGCTTGTACAACCACCCACTCTGGAAATCAGTCTGGCGGTTCCTCAGGAAATTGGACATAGTACTACCGGAGGATCCAGCAATACCTCTCCTGGGCATATATCCAGAAGATGCCCCAACTGGTAAGAAGGACACATGCTCCACTATGTTCATAGCAGCCTTATTTATAATAGCCAGAAGCTGGAAAGAACCCAGATGCCCCTCAACAGAGGAATGGATACAGAAAATGTGGTACATCTACACAATGGAGTACTACTCAGCTATTAAAAAGAATGAATTTATGAAATTCCTAGCCAAATGGATGGACCTGGAGGGCATCATCCTGAGTGAGGTAACACATTCACAAAGGAACTCACACAATATGTACTCACTGATAAGTGGATATTAGCCCAAAACCTAGGATACCCAAGATATAAGATACAATTTCCTAAACACATGAAACTCAAGAAAAATGAAGACTGAAGTGTGGACACTATGTCCCTCCTTAGAAGTGGGAACAAAACACCCTTTGAAGGAGTTACAGAGACAAAGTTTGGAGCTGAGATGAAAGGGTGGTCCATGTAGAGACTTCCATATCCAGGGATCCACCCCATAATCAGCATCCAAACGCTGACACCATTGCATACACTAGCAAGATTTTATGGAAAGGACCCAGATGTAGCTGTCTCTTGTGAGACTATGCCGGGGCCTAGCAAACACAGAAGTGGATGCTCACAGTCAGCTAATTGGTGGATCACAGGGCTCCCAATGGAGGAGCTAGAGAAAGTAGCCAAGGAGCTAAAGGGATCTGCAACCCTATAGGTGGATCAACATTATGAACTAACCAATACCCCGGAGCTCTTGACTCTAGCTGCATATGTATCAAAAGATGGCCTAGTCGGCCATCACTGGAAAGAGAGGCCCATTGGACACGCAAACTTTATATGCCCCAGTACAGGGGAACGCCAGGGCCAAAAAGGGGGAGTGGGTGGGTAGGGGAGTGGGGGTGGGTGGGTATGGGGGACTTTTGGTATAGCATTGGAAATGTAAATGAGCTAAATACCTAATAAAAATGGAAAAAAAATAAAATTTTAATTCTAAAAAATTTAATTCATTAATATACAATTTATGTAAATTTTTGAATAATTCTAAAGATCCAATTGTCATACACTTATTTTTGATCATAAAACATTTAAAGCTGTCACTGTGTGTGTGTGTTGTGTGTAAAGCTTGACTCACACTCGTTCTGTAGTTATTGGTTTCACTGTGATGTTCCATACAGGTGCATTCTGTGCTTTAATTGATCCTACCCTCCCCACATCGATTCCCATCCTTTCCTGCCGCCTCCTACCGCCAGCTTCCTAGCTGCCTCAGCCCTAACAGTCACTCTTTTACCTTCAGATCTCTTTTCCACTTAGGTTCCATGAATGTGAGAGAATATACAACACTTGCCTCTGAAAGTCTATTTTGCTTCATATAACATAAGGGTCTCCAGTTGTATCCATTCTCCTGTAAATGATACAGTTTCTTTCCCTTTGGTAGCTGAACAAAATTTCGTTGTGTACATACACAACATTTTTATTCATCCTTCAATGGGCACTCACTCTATTCTGTAACCTTGCCATTGTGAGGACTGTGCCAGTAAACATAGCTAACTCTTCTGTATTTGTATCCTGACTTCATTTCCTCCCTGATACCTGGGCATTGTCAACCTGAATTATGTGGTATATTTGTAGTTTTTCCCACAGCAGCTAGCAGTAGTGTAAGAGGATTCCATTCCTTTTCTCTCTCACTTATTCCCTTCGTTATTTGGATATAGCCATTCTGCACAGTATACAATGGAACATTTGGGTTCGTGTTTCTCTGGCAGCTAAAGGTGTTGGGTACTTTTTTCTCTTACACATTTATTGATAATTTGTAATTCTTATTTTGGGAAGTGTCTGTTCAGATTGTTTGCCCATCTATTAATTAGACTGCTCATTCTTTCTTCTTTTGTTGGTAACAGATTGGTAATTATGAGTTTGGGGTATGGGTGTGTCTATGTCTGTGTCTATGTCTGTGTCTGTGTCTGTGTGTGTATCTGTCTGCCTGTGTCTGTATCTCCTGCCCCCTTTTCATCACTTCTTCTGAACCTTAGATCAGTTTATAAAAAGATTTTTCAGTAATATTTATCGCCTTGTTTCATTGGTCTATTGCATTGGTCTTTTAATCTCAGTTTTCACTCTGATCATTATTCCTTCTTTCTAGTAGATTTAGTTTTGTCTTGTTCCAATTATTCTAAGATCTTGAGATGTTCCAATTATTCTAAGATCTTGAGATGTGATATTGCGCTATATATTTTAGCTCTTTGATTTTTTTTTTTTTTTTAGTTGTGGGAACTCTTAGCTCTAAGAATCTCTTAAAACTGCTTTGACTGTAGGCTGTGTTCCATTTTCATCAGAGTCTGCAAATTTTCAGAGTTCTCCCCTCAGTCTCACAGAAAGGAGACATAATTCAGTGACCTGGGTTGGCTTTATCCTAGCAATTTTCTTCTCTTGCCCTTCCATGTGACTGAGGTTTCTGGTATGTAACAAATATAGCCTTCAATGATCAGCTGATGTCAAAGACTCAACACCAGACTTCATGTACATCACAACTAACTTATTCACAAGCCTGGGAAATATGAATCATATATCATTCGCCATCTTAGGCAGCCAGCACATACATGTTTAGAATTATGAAAAACTTCTGAATAACTAAGCATTTAAGACAGAGTCAGATTTTTAAAATGTGAGGTTGTTAATTTGAAAATAATACTTCACCATGCAACAATCTATTGAATTTCCTCACAATACTTCGAGCCTGGCAACTTAGTGTAATGCCTTACCCAAGCACTGCCACAGTAATTTTTGTAGTTTTGGATATGGAATAAAATGTGGACTACACTGTTTGGAGGCCTAGGGGTTATCAATCATTACCACAGTGGTACAGACATAAGAGAAGAGACTTAGCCTACCAGCTTACTCTAGGCCAACAAAAAAATGCTAGATCCCAGGTAGTAGAAGAACACAGGAACCATTTCTATATAGTGTCTATATAACGATAAATGGCTGTGTCACAGGGCAACAGGGCAAGAGTTTTCCATTATTGGTGTCTCAGGGTACTATTGTATTAATTTCCTATCTATGAATTGACCAAATAAATATTCCTCTTAAAAATGAAGGAACACCAAAGATCTAAAAGGGAAGATTGTTGCAGAGCTAAAAAGGGATGAAGCTAGAAGTGACCAAAGCAAACCATCTTGTTGACAATTTGTTTAGTGTTGTTCTGGAATACTGCTTCATTACTTTCTATGTGAGAACACCTCTCCCAGATGTACAGTGTCTTGAATTAACAATGTTCAGATTATTTAAAGGTTTGATTTGGGATTGTAGTCTCTTGGGCACTCTATTGGTGTTCATATCACCCCATGATCTGGTTTGGGGAGATAGAAATGGCTTCTGTTCTTAATAACAATCCAATTTCTTCAGTCTATGTTTTCACTATTTACCACAGAATGTAAAGCAGGGGTATTTCTACAAAGAGGCAATGCCCTCAGCTTCATGGAGAGTCACCAATTCCCAAAGGGATTTCTCAGAGGCTGCTTTCATCCTGAAGGATCACAGAAATAGTTAGGATTTGCTTGTATTTATAGTTGCTGCCAGATCTGACCATGGGGTTAATATAAATGAGACAGAAGAGAGGAAAACATATTCGGGGGCTGGGGAAACATTTTGTTAGTAAAAGGTTTGCTGGACAACATGAGACTTGAGTCTAGATCTCCAGAACTAAGATAAAAAGCCAGAAACACTGGTGAGAGTCTGTAATTCCAGCACCAGGGAAGCAGAAACAGAAGGATTCCTGTGTCTCATTGGCCAGCCAAACCAAACCAACGAGCTCCAAGTTCAGTGAGAGACCTGTCTCAATAAAATAAATTTAAAAATTCAATTAAGAAAGACACTAACTTTTATCTCTGCCCTCTAGATATGCTTATACATACATATACACATGCATGCACATACACTCACATTCAGCCACACATACAACACATTCAGTAATGTTCTGTATGTTTCTCCACCTCAGTCTTATAAACCCATATTCTGTAAACAATTTAGGATACCCTCTTTAAACCACATATTAGAAAACTCTTCCAAGGATACAAAAAATATAACATGGCTTTGAAGTTAAATGTATCTTTCTGTCTTCAACCGTCTTGATTCTTTAAGTGTTAAAACTAGGTCAGGATGTGGCCTGGCCATGCACGTGTCACACAAGTCCCATGTTAATCGGCGATTATGGCTACTACTTTAAGTCATGTTTGATCCCTTACAATGTTAATTCTTTCTGTCACTGTATTTCCCTAAAAGCAGCCAAAGTCTGAGAGCCTCCAAATAAATGCAGATTTTACAATGTTGCTCATCTTTTTTTTTATTGGATATTTTCTTTATTTACATTTCAAATGTTATCCCCTTTCCTGGTTTCCCTCCCTCCCATAAACCGCCCTAGCAAGTCCTCCCTCCCCCTGCTTCTATGAGGGTGTTCCCCTACGCTGGGGCATCTTTCTCCATCAAAAGTGTCACCTATTTCCAATTGAGACACATTACAATAATCAAACCATTTTACAGTATCACTTGGCCTGCCTTCACAGGATCCAAGATTGTTTTATTTTCTTTTTTATTACGTGTGTATTTGTGTGTGGGTAGTGCACATGAGTGTAAGTCTCCTCAGAGACAAGAAGACAGTATCTTTTCCCCTGGAATTGGAATCACATGTGATTGTGAGCCATGGACACTGGGACCCAAACTTCAGTCCTCTGAAAGAGCAGCAAACATTCTCAACCCCTGAGCATCTTTCTTGTCTCTCCAGGATTATTTTTGCATGCTGCATTACAGTAGCTCTGCCTTCAGCAATGCACTTTGCCTGGAATACCACAAGTTTCTTCTTTATAGAAATGCTGACAATAAAGGTCGATCGGAACCCAGTGGCATTGTCTGCGAGCCACATTTATTAATTGTGTGATTTTTATCTGTTACAGAACATGAGAAGCAACGCTTATGCAAGAGCACCGATTATATGAATTTGCATTTCAAAGTGAAATGGTTTTATAATGAGTATGTACGAGAACTTCCTGCCTTCAAGGATGCTGTTCCAGAATATTCCCTGTAAGTAGTGATTTCTACTCTCCCCCTTTGTCCTGAATTCACAGTGCTGCAAAAATCACAGCTGAGTTGTAAGGACTAAGAGCTCTTCACATACTTCTCATTTGAATGCAGATATCTCTGTAGTGAAACTAATGTAGAAAGATTTCAATGTCTCTGAGGCAGAGAGGATGGCATAGCATATTTCAAGAATGCCTTACTTAGATATCTGAAGAGAAAGAAATGCAGAATGGGCTTTGGTTTAGATGATGAAATTACTCCCTGTGGAAGTGCTAGAATGCACAATATTGGGGAGACGGTGCAGCAGTTTTAGCATCTGCCACACAAGCTTGGGGAACCAGTTGTTGGATCCCCAGAAACTCACATAAAATGTCAGCAGGGCATGGTGGTTGTCCTGTCAGAGGGTACAGACAGCAAATCCCCCAAAATAAGCTGGCTAGAAAGACTAGCCCTATCGCTGAGCTCTGGGATTGATTGAGAAAGTCTGGTTCAGTGAATAAGGTGGAAAAGCGAAAGATGATGATTCCCAACAACCTTGGGTACTCTACATGCATGCTCAAACGTGTATATGAGCACTCACGCACAGTGCAAAACCATTCATGTACCTAAACACACAGCACACACATATGAAAAGTGAGAAAAGAAGAAATGCTAGAATGCTTTAC
This sequence comes from Mus musculus, assembly GCF_000001635.26. Taxonomy (NCBI): domain Eukaryota; kingdom Metazoa; phylum Chordata; class Mammalia; order Rodentia; family Muridae; genus Mus; species Mus musculus. The sequence continues at coordinate 73,577,706 of NC_000075.6, read as the reverse complement.
TGGATAGCCAGACTTTCGTTTTAATAAGTTATAACTGTCTTAGAAATTCATGTCTCTGAAATAGAAGTCATTATTTAACAATGGCATTTTCATCTTATGAGGTTGTCTCTGCCTTAGTGTCTTGTGTGTTGTCTGTGATGAAATGCCTTACAGAAACAGTGTAAGGGTGATTGCTTTCTTTGGGCTCATAGTTCCATATATATGATAGAGTATACCTGCTCTATCACGGTAGGAAAGTCAGAGGCAGGAGCTTGAGGTGTCTGGTCACATTGCAGCCACAGTCAAGAAGCAGATGAATGTTTATGCATAGCTTTCTTCCTCCATCTGACAGAGTTCAGAATCCCAGCCCAGGTAATGGTGCTTCCCACAGTAGGTGGGTCTTCACAGCTCAATTTACTGAATGAAGATGATCCCTCAGAGGCTGGCTTAGAGGCCCATCGCCCAGGTGATTCTAGATCTCATTAGATTGACAGTTGAGATTAACCATCACCGTGTCTATCAAATACACTTGTAATCATACAGCCACTCAGAAGCATTGAGCATTTAATGTGCACCAGGACTCTTTTATTCTGGTCAGGAGGGGTCATCCAGAGTCTTATGTGTAGAAGATTGGTGTGTAAGATAAAGACCTTACCACCAAAAAAAGCTTATATATGGAGACAATATTGATAATCACAAGGTAGAGCAAAATGAAGCAAGCTAATTTGAAGAATATAAACACATCACAAGAAGAGTGTTACCCCCCATTGAAAGACTGATATAGCATCTATTAGAGACTTTAAAAACTCAATCAGGTTATGTCAAGAGAAAAAAAGAAAATGCCAGTAAATTGCTGATATAGAAATGAAGGTTGAGAGGCCAGACTGCATAGGCTCTGATATATTGATAGTATTGCTCTTCTAGTGGGGTCTAAAGTATTTTCCCCAGACCAGTAGAAGGTGATACCAGAAAAGAGCTTTAAACTAGACTGTTATAAATAGATTCTGTGCAGCATGTGCCAGGCATTAGGCACCATGAGAATTGGAAGCAACAGAGACTGGGGGACAGAGTAGAGATTTAGGAGTTAATGAGCAATGTAATGACAGGCTTCTAACAGCCTCAGAGTAGTCTCCTCATCTCAGGGGTGCATGAGATGGAGCAGCATGGTGACACAAGTTAACTGTCTATACCACAAGGGGTGCAGGGGAGGATGCGGGTCGCAGGATACAAGCCTCAGTTAAGAGGAGTACTCTCAAGAGAGAGCTATGACAAACCAGAGTGGCTATACTTTATAACAGCATATTATATGATTGAAACTTGCTAAGAATTGGGCTAGAGGTGTGGCTCAGCAGTCAAAGCACGTGTTACTCAAATGTTAAGAATGGAATTTGAACTCCAAGGACCCATGGGAATGCCACATGGGCACAAAGGCGCACTGGCAAACCCAGCGATTTGAAAAGCAGAAGATCTCTAGGACAAGATACTGGTATACTAGGCAAGTCAGTAAGCTCTGAGATCACTGAGAGACTCTGCCTCAATAAAGAAAGTGGGAAGCAACCATGGAAGACACCTGAGGTCTATATCCAATTTCCACAGGCATATGTAAAAGAATAATAAAGTAACTTCTAGGACATTGCTAAAAATTGATTTTATGTGTTCGAACCCCAAATGCCATAAGTGTATTGAGTAATGTATTTTTATTTTATGATAAAGTGATGATTTTATTTTATGATGATTTTATTTTAATTTGGTATACAAAATAATGAGGTCTATGACTTTTTTATACAGACTGTTTTTATTCATTGTGTATACTAATTAACTGGCTTAATTTTTCCTCAATGTATGTATATTTCAAAGCATTTATCAATAAATATACACGCATCATAAGAATTTACAATAAGCCTGTGTTTCATCATAAAAAGCTTACTAATTTAAAAATTAAAAACAAAATGTTATAAAATTATGTACTACTTAAAAGCTGACTATTTAAAATACTATTTAAAGTATATTATGTACTATTTAAGCCTATTTAAAGGCTTACTATTATATAAAGCACTTGAAATGAGAACACAAAGGGTGAAAAAGGCACATGCGAGAGAAAATCAGAAGACAGAATTTACAGAATTTGTTCAATTAGCATATGAGGGAAATAAACAAGGAGTTGGACATGAAGTATATGCACACGAAACACTTGCTAGCATCTTGGTTGAGAATAGGGAAGTAAAACAGAAGAGCTGTCTGCCAGCCGCCTGGCTCGAGCTGTCTAGACTTACTCTATTAAGCTGGAATTGCACTTGCATGCTTACTTAGCATGAGCTACAAAAGTGAGCAAAATTTAACAGAGTCAGAAAGCAACCAAAGCAGCCAAGAATGAAGAATCAGTAGGTACCCTCAGGAAGGCAGAAGCACACAGAAGAGAGTCTACACACAATGGCTTCTCACCATGTTCCACCTTCATGTCTGTGGGCCAGCTGGCAATTCTATAGACTTTGAGATCAAACCGGGGCCAGAAGTTCAGAGATTACAGAAATCTCCCTAGACATAAGCAAACACTGATGTCCAGCACTAAGAGGCTCATAATCTGTGTAGGACCAAAACCACAGAGAAAGGGAAGGACAGAAAAATAAGCACAAGACTCCACAAGTATTTCCTCCAGAGATTGGAAACTGGTGTCTTCCTTGATCACTCTCCACACTACTGACTGAAGCATGGTCTCTCAATTGATCCCAGAGCTCACCTCAAAGACCAGGCTAGCCACCTTCTCCACTCACTCCAATAATCCCTTTTTCATTTTGTAAAAGCTGGTATTAAGTATCTACTGCCATGCAGCCCCACCCACTCAGTATTTACATGGGCTCTGGGGATCTGAATTAGTTCTCAGACATATTTTACATAAGTGTGAAGATAGGGGGAGAAAGCCATCAAATAGAAAGTCACCAAGAGTCTGTTAACTAAGTGGAGACTTCAACAGCTTCACAAGGCTAATGGAACAATAGTAAGAGGTCCAGACTTCTGGGGCAGGGATGGGGAGGGTGGAGGAATGCTGGGTTGAAAACTGTCCTGGCTTTCAGTGGGATTTGAGGGCTCTGTCCTTGAAATAAGAGCAAACATGAAAAGAACGACCCAGGAGCCGTCCATGTCCAAGAGGAGGTGTTCTCCATTAGTGCTCTCACTAAGGGAAAATCTAAGTTACTCCCTGGAGAGCCTTAAAACTTAACTCAGACTAGTTACAAAACCATAGCAGGGTGTATTTAAGAAGTTGAAGGTAAAGTAGATTGCCTGTTGTTGGGTCTACATAGCTCAGTGGAAGGGCATTATGGGCTGGTGGGATAGTACATCTGGAGACTCAGCAAGGGAGGTCTACAGTCAATGGGGATTTCAATCTTGAGAAGAAAGGAATTACAGGGTGGTGTTGGGAACTAAGCATATTTGCGGCAGCCTGGGAGAGAGTGCAAAGAGAGAGATCGAGGGCTAGGAAGATACAGTTGATGAATATAATGTCTACAAAAGAACAAAACTGAAAGAGATCTGGCCCTGAATCACTCTCATATGGGAGCAACATAGCTGTTACCACATGTAAATGATGTCCTGGGAGGTAACTTGCTAATTTTTTTTTTTGTAGGTGGTTTGAGCCTTTTGTTATGCAATGGCTAGATGAAAATGAAGATGTGTCCATGGAGTTCCTTCATGGAGCACTGGGAAGAGACAAAAAAGATGGAGTGAGTCCAGACGTGGCCGGGATTCAATTATCTTTCTCACCTCTGAGCAAGTAGGAAATGTGGGGCTCATTGGTTTTAGCTTAGTTTCATTCTAATTCCTTGGTGACCTAAGCAGATTTAACATGATTTCAAAGAGCTGGAGGAACAGATTAAATAAAAAGGGAACAAGAAAAATCAATCATTCATTTGCCACAAAATTCTTCTTTATTGTGTGAGTCTGACTCTACAAGGTCTCCAGGCTTATATAAAATGTCTGTTTTCATGGAGCACTCCAGGAATAAGGTCAGAGCAAGGAGGAAATCACCCAGCATCAACCTCCTGCCTCTACATGCGTGCACAAATGTTCATGCACACAAAGAGCCATGCTTTAGAAAAAGGAAATGTAATCACTTAATGAACCTCAATAACGCCCTTATATCTAATTTATAGCTATCTTTTATGTGGTGTTTTAAATCTTAGAGATGAACAGCTATATTTTCTCCTTCCTTAAAATTAAAGTGTTACCAGGGAGAGGTGAGGATCAGCACTGGTTTGTTGTGATTTGCTCTTGAGACAAGTATCATGTAGCCCAGGCTATGTTAGACAAAGCTGGCCTTGAACTCCTCCTAATCCTTCAGCCTTAGCCTATCAAGTGCTAGGCTTACAGGTGTCACCACCACGCCTTACCAAAGCTGATTGCTAAGGAAAAGATAGAGCAAGTCTCTGCACTATAGATCTGCAGGTCAAAGAGGTCAAAGAACATGTCTGTGGATAAGAAGAAAGAGGAAGAAGAGGAGGAGGAAAAGGAGAAGGAGGGCAACTCTACCAAATATGGGAATCTTCAAACCATAACAGCTTAAATCCACAAGGACATTTCCTTTCAGAAATTAAGAATTTTTTCCTTGAGCCTTTACCTCATTTCTGTAACTCTAGGCTTGCAAAAAAAAAAAAAAAAAAAAAAACAAACCTCATTTTTCCATCTCTGTCCCATAGTTTGGTTCCAAAGTGGTGGCAAGCTATAGGACTTCAATTCTCAGGTTCACAAGCTACTGATCATGAGACCATTCCTCACTGAACTTCAATCCCAACACAGGGACCAGATTTGATAGTATCTGTTGTTCAATATCAACCAACAAGAGCCCCCAGAGCTCCCAGGGACTAAACCACCAACTAAAGAGTACACATGGAGGAACCCATGGCTCCAGCCGCATATGTAGCAGAGGATGGCCTTGTTGAGCATCAGTGGGAGGAAATGCCCTTGGTCCTGTGAAGGCTCAATGCCCCAGTGTAAGGGAATGCCAGGGCAGGGAGATGGGAGTGGGTGGGTGAGGGAGGGAGTACCCTCATAGAGGCAGGAGGATAGGGGATAGAATAGGGGGGTTCCAGAGAGGAAACTGGGAAAGGGGATAACATTTGAAATGTAAATAAATAAAATTTCCAAGAAACATTTGAAATGTAAATAAATAAAATTTCCAAGAAAAAAAAAAAAAGAAACATAGTGAAGTTCCCTTCTCTCCCTTCCTTGCTCAAACGGTCTTTCTTCTCACCCCTCAGTTCCAGCAGACATCGGACCACGCCCTTTTCTCCTGTTCTGTGGTTGATGTCTTTGCTCAGCTTAACCAGAGCTTTGAGATCATTAAGAAACTGGAATGCCCCAATCCTGAAGCCCTATCACACTTAATGAGACGATTTGCAAAGGTAGGTTGCATAAGGCATGTCTTCTCCAATAAAAGCCACCCTAGGTTACGATTTGGTACCATTTTGGACACAGGCCCCATTTTAGAATTTTGAAACAGAGTAGTTGCATTCTACTTCATAGTTTGGGAGTGTGGCTTCACAGTTTTGTGACTGATGGAGGGAAACACTGGTCTGACTTTGGGATAATGAGGTGATACCAGATGTTCATTCGAGAAGAACTCATCGATGGCCTGTTACTTGCCTAGCTTTAAAGGTGTTCTCATGAAGAAACATAATCTATGACTCCGAAACACTCGTAATGACAATGTTAAAACTTTATGCCATGGCTATTTTAAATGTAACCACCAAGCTATCAGAGAAGTCAAAAGAACATACACTTTCTGGGTCTAATGAGATAAGAAATAAAGTTTGTTCTCTTAATAAATAAACACAAATAAAATACATTTATCTTGTTAGAAAATTTTAAAATACCAAACCCACTTAAATTGTGAACATTTAAGGTCTGAGTTTGTTAGGACTGCTATAGTGCACTGGGGACCTTAAACAAGAGAGATACCCTTTTCTCACAGTTTGGAAGATAGTACGGGGTCCTCGTATTTGTCCATTTGGTTTCTTCTGAGACGCTGTTGCTTGCTGAAGGCTCCCTTTCCAACCTTCACGGAGACTGCCTTCTGAGCACCCTGATGTCCCTGAGTATCCAGTTTTTCATGTTACAATGATACCTGCCAATTGTAATATAGCATCCATCCTAGAGATACCTTTTCAACTTAATCGCCTTCTTAAGGCCTTATCTCTAAACAAAATGAAGATAGTCTATCTGAATATTTGCCCCATTCTGGGCGCCTAGTGATTAAAGCTTTTGGCTATTAAGTTTTGAGAAAACCACTGAGCTCATAACAAATAGGTACACTGAGCACATGGCTGCTTTTTAGCCACAAACATAACATGTCTATCACTTCATTTGTCATTATCCCCAAAAGACAGAGTGAAGGTCCTCTGTGAATGGGAGCCTCAGCTCTGACCCTGTCATCGGCCCTGTCTCTCAGAAGAATGCTCACATTTTCTTCTAATTAATACGGATGTCTTCTAGCAGATAGTATCTCCTTTCACTGTGTCAGATCAGATCATCCTGTGGTAACAATTACATCTATAAACTCCATGGTTCACAGAGATTTACTTCTGGGTCATGGAACACCAGACAGCTCAGGTAACCCTAGCGAGGACCTCTCCACTATTGTATGACTCAAGAGCTCCTGTCAGAGAGGTCTGACAAGGGGAAAGCAGGGGTTCTAGAAGGCTCAACAAGCTAAGTGGGGAAATTAGCTGTGCAATGTGTAAAGATTTGAGAGATAGTCAAAATGGTTGGCCTCACTTGGCTAGGACTCCATGAAGGATTCCAGGCAAGCTGTCAGCCAAATTCTGTGACAGTTTTTATCTGCTATGAAATGCATTAAATTCAAATCTTTGTTGATTAGGATGACTAAGAAAACTCTTTGCTTGCTAAGATACTAGCTGAGATTGATTTATTTGGGTCATTTCCTAAAGAGGATTTTCCTGGTGATTAAAATTTCTTAATATGGTAAAATCTGTACAATTATCCCTAAAATTATCAAAGCTCTTCCTTAACTAACAGCTAAACATTATATAGTTGCCTCTTAAAATGAACAATAACTAACCATTAGGAAGGCAGTGTTTGAAGCAACTTGTAAGGGAAGAAAGACCATAGAGAAGTGAAGAGCTGGGGCTCCCGCCTTACCCCCAGCAGCTCTGACCTTCCAGCATGTCTCAAAGTGACAGTGTGAGATGGAGATGGAGATCCACAAACAAGGTTTGAGAAGAATAAACACAGGAAAGCACATCATGTATGCAAGATGAAGAAGAATTGCATTCTTTCTCCATGAGTCATGGAGAAACTGTAAGGTTTTGTTAGCACAATAAAAAAATCCAATTAAATAAAGCATTTTTAATACCTGGAAAGCTAGACATCCTATTAATGTCCAATTCTTATCACAGAAAAATAATGTAACAAACTCTAAAAACATTCTTTGGAAATGTAGCAATTAGTAATTGGCATTGAAAAAGAAATGCTATTTTGTGGGAATTATTTGAAAAACCATGGAGCTCTTAGTAATTCTCACAGAGTCTTACAATGAAATAAAAAATAAAAGGCTGGAATAATTAATTATATGACTATAAAAGTAAATAAAACTCACCCAAATTCATTACCAATATCAGCCTTTTAATCTACAATTTGCATCTTATGTAAACAAGTTCACAAAAAATTAAAATTGATGGCTAATATAATTCATATCTTACATTAACAATAGACTATAAGATTGTTTTGTTTCATTTTAACATAAGGTGTGGCCTTTAGTCTTGAAGATTCTGCCTTTCTTGATTCCTTGCATCAAACTATACTGAAATAGCACAATGATTAAAATATCTACTTTTGATGAGAGATGATAATGATATCCACAGATGTGTGGAGTCTGTAAGGGCTTGTACAGAGGGGGTTGTAAACCTGATACATCAGTACTAGACATTGATGTCACTTTCCTACTGTTCTGGACAAGTACAGGTGGTTAAATTTTATAAAGAAATATGAGGGTTGGAGCTATGGCTTAGTGGTTAAGATCACTGGCTGCCAACGTAGAGGACCCAAGTTCAAGTCTCAGCTTTTCATATAGTGGCTCACAACTGTCAAACCACAGTTCTAGTCAATATGGGCTTCTGTGGGTAGTTTATCATGTACACATGCATACATGATAACATATGCTCAAACACATAAAAAAGTTTATAAAATTGTTTAAAGACATGTGAAATAATAATCTCTAATATTATTAAAAAGCAAAACATCTTCTTTGGTCCCTGGTAAATATCAGGGTGTCTGCCAATATGAGACATGCATATTGTTCCTCCTTATGTTCTAAAACCTAATCCTAACTTTAAAAATAATAATGGCAATACATCAAGAATAATGATATTTTAATCATTTTGTTCACAGTGCCTCATTCATCTCCCTATGAGGTATACACTATTATCCTCCCAAGTTTTTTGAATGATGTTATGGGATGGAAATATGTGGAGACTGAGAGGAAACACCACAAAGAAATGGCGTGGAGTGATACTTCTAACCATTGGCCATACTTTCCTCTCACCCCAATATGATCTGAAACCCATTGTTGGTTTGGAGAATATAATCTTGTAGGCTTAGATTTTTCAAAGCCTGCTGTTAATAAAGGTTCTCAAATGCTTAAATCCCCCTTCTAGTCCACCAGCCAAAGATAGGGGAGAAAAGATGGTAAATAGAACAAGGGGATGTGGACAAGTTTAGAAATAGTTCTTTGGGGGCAATTCCAGTCTCCATTTGTCAGGATACCAGCAGTCCAGTTTAGCAATGTCAGTATACCAAACACAAATCAGCAGCAGCAGCACAGTCCAGCAGAAACCTCCAGGCCTCCACCAAATCAGCTCAAGTCAGTGGGAGCAACTAGGATAAGCCACAACACCAGGAGTTCTCTGCCATGCCTCTCTCAACAAGGTGATGATTAGCAAAGATGCAAGACCAATGAAGCATTGCTATTATCTGAGTCCTATTTATACTTTCTCCAAATACCATGTGTCTTCCCATGGGTCCCCAGCAAAACACCATGTGAGTCTACATCACATGACACATCCAGAAACTTTCTACTTCAGAATCTCATCAATTATTTTTACTTTTAAGGCCAAGCCTGGGTATCTGTGCCAGAATAACTGGGAGATTTATCATATGCAGGATGTATTAAGAGAACATAGTAAACTAGATAGAGTCTCTCTTCTGCTGAGGTTAAATTGGTATGAGAGTCTTCCTCTCCTTAGAGAGTTAGTTGACACCTGAAAAGTTAGTAAGATGCTTAAAGAGTCTGCTGAGTTGTTAGTCACTTGCTATGCAAGCATGAGGACCTGAGTTTTGATTCGCAGCACAGATGGGGAAAGTTGAACAAAGTGGCATGTGCCTGTTGTCCTAGTGCTGAGCACACAGAGACAGGAGTCATAGGTTTCATTGTGGCCTGTCAGAGCAATTGAAGAAAGTCCCTGATGTTAATCTCTAATTTACACACATACACACACATACACACACATATATACACACATACACACACACATACACACACAATACACACACACACATACACACACACACATACACACACACATACACACACATATATACACACCTACACACACATACACACACACACACATACACACACACACATACACACACATACACACACATACACACACACACATACACACACATACACACACACACACACATACACACACACACACACATACACACACACACATACACACACACACACACACACATACACACACACACACACACACATACACACACATACACACACACCCTGAGATAATTCTAAACCAGAATTCCCAACGTACAGAACCTTAGATCAATGCGATAGATGGGCCTCCCAAGTATGTTGACTTGATATTAGCTCAGGGAATCATAGCACTTTGCTGGGTGTTGACAGGCAGCCCCTTCAATATGCCAGCAGTGGTAACATGTCATAGCAGAACTTTCCCAGGCCAGAGGACATTCTAATCATCATGGTTGACTTTTTAAATGTAACAGATTCTTACTTCATTGCCACAACCCCATTATGACTCCATGTTTCTAAATCTGAAGCTCTTTCACCAGCTGTGCTTCTCTGGCATTGAAGAACCCTCACCAACTATGCCCACTTCTTCCTATAAACTCTGAGAAACAAAAGATACGGACATTTACCAAGAGGCTGTCCCATGAGGGTGTTCATTCTCCCTCTATCCCTCCATCCCGCTCCTTTTCTTCATCTCTCCCCATCTCCTTCACTATTACTGATTCTATAGCTCAGAACACTTGATAGGTAGAAACCCTATGTGAGCCTTGCTAAGTACTCCTTCCCCAAGCAGCTCCTCTCTGAACAGTGACCTCTCCCCTGCTGCCTGTTCCTCTTACGTTTTGGCATGCAACTTACTCTGCTGAAGGTGCTAAAGGTGGTTTGTTGAAAACAGAGGCTGCTGGAGATGGTTCCTGGAGTGAGAAATATTAAAAGAACAACAAATTACCACACTACATGCAGCTACTCTCTGCCCCGGAAGGCTGGCCAGCTATGCACTGGCAGCAAAGGCCGGCCTGTTCTTATCTTGTGGATACTCTCTAACTCAGAGCTCCAAAATCTCTCTACCCAGCTCGTTAAGTTCCCACTGGCAGGTCATTGCTATGCCAGCCTCATGCTTCAAATCCCCCACAGCCTTTGTGGTGCACTTCTGACAAGCCCATGCTTTGCCACCGTACCTTTCTCTCTCGAACCCAATCAAGCTGCCGAGTAAAGAAAAACGCAACACAAACTCAATTCAGAAACAATGAGTTTCTCAATCTCTGGGCACAACAACTAGAATACTAATCTTGTAAACCATTAAAATCTAAATTCTCTGGTGGCAAATGGTGGTGAATCCACCAGGATTCGCCATCTAATCTGGAAGCCGCTAGTAGCTACATCTTGTCCTCCTACTATCCCCATCCCAAAAGCCCCTAACTCTCTCCTGCTTCCTCTCTTCCTCATCCAACCCAGAAGTCCCACCTACTCGCCCAGTGATTGATTCCTTTATTCATTAGGGGATGGTTCACAAGGAGTCACCTGAGTATGTGACTCATTCCTTGTCCCAGACAACCCCTCCTGGGAAAGCAGAATTAACATCAAAATACAAAAGCACCAGGGCCATCCACAATAGGATCCAGAACTGCTACTGCACAGATCTGAGGTAGGATAGAAGAATTTGCTTTTCCATACTTGCAGGGAATTTCAATGACACTTCTCAGTGCCACAGTCAGAGAAGCAGTAATTTGGGAGGCATGCTCCAAGCAACTGCTAATTTGGAGTAAAGAAACAATGACCAGACTTGGTTGGTTTACTTTAGTGAATAAATTAGAATGAAATAGAAGTTGGTCTTCAAATGTGCATTGAAGATTTTCATTCAAGCTTACTGGTGCAGGAATACAGAATTCCCAGGGCTATAATAGTAGTACTCTACAGCTCCAAGTATATGGTTTCTAGCCACACCTACTATGACCCATGCTTTTCCTCACTCACAGCCTATCCTGTGTTTTGACTGTAAGGCTAGTAAATCTGAGAGTCAGGACTAGTTTTCTCTAATCAGGGAGACCTGGGTGATGTTTTCTGCTGATGTAGATCAAAGTAGCATACCATGGGGGAATTCACTGAGAACAATTATAGACAGCCATGTAAATTGTTCTTCCTCTCCAAAAAACCAAGTAGGCTAGCCAATAAGTCACCTAGCAGCCACATGAATTTCTAGATGATGAACTGTGAAGGGCATTTTTCCATTCACATCTCACCCACAGCATTGTTCTGTCCAAGATATAGCAAGTGAGAAAACGATGGCTTGTATGTGTGAGTTTGGGAGGCAGGGTAAGATAATTGCCACAGTTTGTACTGTCATTAAGAAACTCTGCACTGAGAGTTGTGCTCACAGGCACAGATGAGCAAACACCCCCAGGAAATCCCACAGTCGCTCTGCACGGCATCTGAAGGGAACTCTGAACAGCTTCACTCAGAAGATACTTCTGCCTAACCAGCCGTCTGTTCCTGGGATTTATTGATCTGCTGCTTAATGAGATTTTCTGGTTTGGTTTTTTTTTTTTTTTTTTTTTTTTTGAGGCCAAATTTCTGTTTAAACTGACTCTCATTATCTTAGCACCATGCACTTCTGGAAAGCATCAATCTCCTGTCAACACATTATTCGTAATTTCTAGCTTCTTATTGTGAACTTAAAAGTCGATAAAACAAGTTTATAGTCAAATCTGCTGGATTCCGTCTGTGGGCTAAATCTTCCTTCCTTAGCTTAGTTAACTCTTGGGAACATCTCTCCCAGTGAATCGTGAACCACTGAGGGGAAAATATTTTTTTTATATGTATGTGTATCTGGGTCTTAATGTCAGTACATATGAATGTGAGTGCAGGTGTCTGCAGATGCCAGAAGGAGGCATCAGGTCCTTGAGAATCAGAGTTACAGGTGTTTGGAAGTAACCTGCTATTTGTGCTCAGAATGGAACTTGGTTCCTATAGACCAATTCATGCTCATACCTTCTGAGTCATCTCTCCAGCCCAAAGAAATATATTTTAAAAGGAGAGGGTTTGGCTCTTTGGTTTTTCTGTGACTAAGTAACAGAATTCCATCATTATTGTTGGTTTGTCTTTTCTAAGAAGATGACATTCACAGTTGGCATGTTACCTCTATGTGAATGTAAAAGCTGAAGAATGCAAACCCGTCAGTGTATCTTTACACAATTACAAAATGTTTAATAAACACAGTTGGTACATTTTTCTCTCTATAACTATTAGAAGCAAGGGTCATGCAGGAGCTCACAAGAAGTTTTAGAGAAAGGAAGAAAATATCAAATTTTGGTACAAAAGAGAAGTGAGCAGGCAACATTTTTAGCAATTGGTGTGCTATTAAATAACAGTAAATAAAGACTGCATTGCTGAATAACAGTAACTGGGCAAATGTACTGAGAAGGAGAGAGTGGCGTAGGTGAGAGGCGGGTTTTCACACTTGAACAGTAGCTTGTAATAGTGTACAATGTAAGTCCCTGTTTCTGAAGAGAATCACTGTGGAGTGGTGTCATAAGAATGTCCAACCTCTCTTATTCATGAGGCACTTGGGAAATGATGGAGAAAGTTGAGAAAAACGCCCACTGCAGATAACCTTATGTGGTAGAGATGAGATGGCAAAAAGGATTAGGAGGCAGAAAGAAGCAGAAGGGAGAAGCCTGCAGCATCAGTGGGAAAGGTGGGCAAGTGTCCGGTATCACCAGATATTAAGTCCCTACGCTGTGACGAGGTTGCCATGGGGCAGCCTGTATCTCTTCTGAATAAAGTCAGAGAATAACTGTGATAGTATGGATGCTGTTCTGATAGATTATGGATCTCTGAGGTATGTTTGAAATGCTATTCAGAACCCTGACAAAATGTCATATACATGCAGTGATTTGTGATCCCTCTTTGGACACGGGAATGGATTGAGCCCACCTATGACTCTCCTTAGAGAGAGGAGAGTCATAAAGGAGTCAGGATTGCCTGTCTTAGCCTGGATAGTGTTTCTGTAAGATGGCACATTTAACTTACTCAACTGATATGCATTGCATGCTATTTTCTTCCGCAGACCATCAATAAGGTTCTGGTCCAGTACGCTGCGATCGTATCAAATGACTTCAGTTCATACTGCGATAAGGAGACAGTGGTAAGTAGGACCACGCCCACCCCACCCCCACTGGTGAGTGTCCCAAAATCGAAACGTGTGCTTTCTAACTTCAAGTAAGTAGGAAATATCAACTGTGTCAGTTTCCATAGCGGGTGATGAGAGCTAGGGAATCTCAGGGTGCTGCCTCAAACCTCACCAGGCATCACGTGTGGGCTTCCTATCGGGATTGGATAGAAGGGAGAACGAGGCCAGTGCCTGCCCGATTGTTTTCCGTGTTGAGAAAAATGAGATGGTAAACCATTGAAAAATGCACAAACTCATAAAACACCGGAGCTGAGAACTAGGGAGATAAGAATTAAGTGAGTGTTGATAACAACTCCTTTTGCTTTTTACCCACCCTGTTGCTTTCTACCCAGTCTTTCGGTTTTCAAATCAATTGAGAAGGAGAGTGAATATACAGGGCAGCGATGCTTCTGCCTGTGATTTATCCCTATCTCCGTGGGTTTTTGATGATCCAGGAAATACTTATAAAGTCCAAAGCAGAACTGCAACTATTCAGCAAAAGGCATTTAAAAAAAATCAAGATGAACTGAAGTCGTTTGCAGTCATACAATCGGAGTGATTTCACGATGTAAAGGGAAAGAGTTCTTATTTCTGTCCTTAGTATTAAGAGATCTGTGTGGCCAACACTGTGGAATTTTTTTTTTTAAATGAGTAACACTGGAACACCCACAGGGTTCTTAAGAGCAACTTTTCCCTCCCCCTTGGAAAAATAAAAATGAAATGGAAAACCAGCCCGCACTAGTTGGCAAGGCTGAAAGGGAATCAGGAGCCAGGCGGCAGCGACCCGGCTCACCCTGGCTGACAGCTCATTAAGACAAGCCAGTCCTGATGGTTCCTGAAGATTTCAGTCGCCGCCTCCTTCCTTTTCATTAATATGCTGCCCAGCAATCCGATGATAGCTTTCAGACAATCTCAGCACTGACTTCTAGCCACCTTTGACTCCAGCCCTCTACATGGGAGACTATTTACTTGTTGGAAGCATATATTTTCATTTAAAGGTTAAAAGATGATGTATGCTTCCCGTGTAAGTCTGCAGATCATAAGAGTGTCTTGTAGTTTCAGCAAATACTCTGTTTTTATTAAGATGGCAAGACGAGTATTTGGGAAGTTGGCTGAGAAATAACTGATTTCCGTTAGCTCCTTAAATGCTGGGCAGCCTCCTACCTCACATGTTAACATTCTAAATTCCAGATCATATGAAACCTCTCCCCCGCCCCATAATTGTAAATCAATATATATTGTATTATTTTTGTAAAGGAGTTGATCTTTAAAAACATTTATTTCAGTGTGTGTGTGTGTGTGTGTGTGTGTGTGTGTGTGTGTGGTATATAAGGGTTTATACATGTTAATTCTGTGCCCACAGAGGCAAGGGGCAAGGCTACAATAGGGTATTGGACCCCCCTGGAGCTGAAGTCAGTTTTGAGCCACCTAATGTGGGTGGTGGGAACTTAATTCAGGCCCTTTGCAAGAGCTGTACACGTTTTTAACCACTGAACCATCTCTCCAGCCCCCAAAATGGAATTTTGTAGTTAGTTAAAAGTCCATGTACATAACATAGCCCAGCACCTGTACCTTAGTGTACACTTAAGCCATATAGGAATGTTTCTAGTTTGAATCAAACTTTAGTATTCATTATATTTTAGGGTTACAACTAATCTCAATTAAGATTACATGTATATGATTTTGTTTGGTATTTTTTTCCTTGGATATTTTTCTTTATTTCCATTTCAAATGTTTTCCCCTTTCCAGATCTCCCCTTTGGAAACCCCCTATCCCATTCCCCCTCCCCCTGCCATAAGGAAAATAAAAATGTATACATAGAGAAGCATAGCTATACCCATTAGCACCTGTACCTTTCGTTGCCTTCATCCTAGCAAGCAGTCTCCTGGCTACCTTTGGATTCTATTGTTTAAGTTTAAGATCATTTTAATCTCACCAAGGTGTCTTGATTGAATACATAGCTTTACAGAGCTTTGCCTCGAGTCATCACAAACAGAAGTTTGTACCTTCTCATGAACACATTACAAATGTCTTTTAAGAGTCAAAACCATAAGTCAGATATGGCACATACCTTTAATCCCAGCACTCAGGAGGCAGAGACAGGTGGATCTCTGTGAGTTCAAGGCAAACCTGGTATACATAATGAGTTTCAGACAACCAGAGCTACAGAGTGAGATGGCTCAGTGGGTAAACTCAAAAGCCTGATAGCATGTGTCCCATCATTAAAAGCGATGTTAGAAAGAAAGAACTGGCTCCTTTCTACATGCATACCGTGATGCACATGTACACACACACACACACACACACACACACACACACACACACACACGCAGGCACACACACGCACAGTAAGTAAATAGTCTACTTGAGATTATATTTTTTTTGTAGCATGACATACTAATTTGTTGCTGTTTTTGAGACAGGTCCCATGTAGCCTAGGCTGACCTTGAACTTCTAATCCATCTCCCTTCACCCCGAGTGCTAGGTTTACTGTTGTGTACGATCTGGCCCCTTCTTACTGTGACAATTTAAATCAGAAGTGGTCAAACCACTTTTATGCCTTTTGTCCCCATCCCAAACAAGCCAGAGCATCCTTTTCCAAATCAATTTTTCTTTATTTTAAACATTTTTAAGCTCAAACACTTTAGCCGTATAGAAATGTCTGTCCTTAGTTTGAATAAAACTTTAGTATACATCGTATTCTAGGTTTTTGACTGTTCCCAGTTAAGATAAAATAAAATGTATATGATATGTTTATAAGAAAACTCAAAATGTACACGGTATACATACTGAATGACAGCTATGCCCAAACATATTCTTTCATCTCCATAAACTCTTCAGTAAGCAATAGCATTCGGTTGGGATAATGTTCATTTTACTAGGGATTTTTTTTTCAAAATTTTTAATGCATAGCTTTGCTACCTAGCCCATGCCAGCCTTGAACATTGAGTCTTCTTGCCTCAGCCTCCCAGTTCTGGGATGCAAGGCATGTGCCATGTCTGGATGGATTTATTAAAACATTAATGCATTTATTCTGACTTGCTGACTACAGAATTGTTAGAATCAATCTGTTTTGTGCTTAGATGTGGGGTATAATTGAATAGTAATCTAGTTCTTACTAATGATTCAATAAGTCGATGTAATAACAGTGGACTTGGGGCACTTCAAGGTCAGGAAAGGTGAAGAGCTTTATATTTATCTCAACTTTACCCAGAAAATTCCCTCTTACCTCTCTCTTCTCCATCCTCTTTTCATGTAGTGAGTAGCCATTGCCCCAAGTGAGCCCAACTCTCCCTAGCATTCTTGAAAATCAGAAATGACCATATTTGACTTGGTGTATGGCTTTTTATGTAAAGAATTGGTATTCTCGTCTTGTTCTGTGTACTAAGAACAGACTTAAATGCTAACATCAAATAAATCAAGTAGAGTATGCTGGGATCAAGGAGTGCAGATTGTGATTTTGGGAGTAGAGGCCATTAAAACTGTCTGTAGCATCCCACAGTCAGAAACTCGGGAGTGTAACTCTCAGTTATCTATGTTTAAAGAAAAATAAAATATCTAAGTGGCCAGAATCCAGGAACAGAATAGAAGTGTGGAATTGTTTCCATAAATCAGACTTAGGTTGTGGTCACTTTAAGAGTCAAGTACAAAGTCTCTCGAAGGTCTGTGATGTGGTTAAGGTAATAATAAAATCTTTCCACTGATGAGAGCTAACGCCTCTTTGATGTCCCATGAGTCCTTTGTCTGACCTTCTGATTCATTGCTGGCTCCCTTCCCAGCCACTTGGAAAGTGTGTCCATTTCCTGTCTCTGTCATCCCCAGCTCTGAGCCACTGACTCTTCAGAATCGATGTGTCGCAGCCATCAGTGAGCTTTGCAGCTAGGCCAAAATCTATTTTCTGATTTGAAATTAATTCCAAATTGATATCTCGTCTTGTCACAAAGTTTTATAACACCACTGCCCTTTTCTACCTCTCTAGAAACAACTCAAATGCCTAAGTACGAGTCCCGTGTAAGCACAGTGCTGCAGTCTACCCAGTGCACAGCAGCACGCACAGCGTTCACGTTAGCCAGTGACAATAAAAAATAAAAATTTAAAAAAAAAAAAAACCTCAGTGTAAAGTCTTTGTAAAGCAAAGGCAATGTAGGTGATAGAAAAGTTTAAAACCAAGGTAGCAAATTCTAATCTAAATGATGGAAAAGAACCCAAATAAACAAAGAGGAAAGTCAGAAGAGAAACACATTTGTTCTGAGCCAGATAATGAAGGGACTAGTCTACAGCTTCCTGGCTTAAGTGAAAGACAGAAACTCCATCGAAGTCATTTTAAATTTTTTGGAAGTTTTCTTGGGTTTAAAAAAAAAAAGAAACACAAATGTTCTTTGGTTTTAAAACAGCACAGTTACCAGAGAATTGAAATTAATTGATTTTCTCAAAATAAAAAAAAAAAAGTTAACAACATAGACTAGGGTAGGTTGGGGATACAGCTCCATCGAAAGGGCACTCCCAAAGCATCTCTCAAGTCCTGGGTTCAATCCCCAGCACTGCAGAAGTCAGGTAGTCCACACCTGCTATCCCAGAACTCGGGAAGTAGAGGCCGGAGAGTCAGAAGTTCACGATCATGCCCAGCTCTCTGAGACTAGCCTGGCACATAAGAAACATTGTATCCAACAAAACCGTAAAGAAAAAGTGGCTAACTCTTATCTTCAAAATACCACAAGAAGAGGAAAGGGCCTGCCGATAGCCAGTCTCCATGTGCTATTGCACATGTTGATTGTTAAATTGTATTCCCCCAAATGGTCATCTATTTCCTTTCCAGTCCCAGCTGTTAAAAGCCCTCATTCAAAGTAGCCTAATGATTGTTTGGTGTGTATCACAGGCCACAGGTTGACAGCCATAGACTGTAGAAGTTAAACTCGCTCCAGAGGTGGGAGGATGCGAAGGATGTTGATCACATTGCCTCTCTTTCTCTTTCTACAAGCCTTGCATATTGATGAACAACATCCAACAACTGCGGGTCCAGCTGGAAAAAATGTTTGAATCCATGGGTGGGAAAGAGGTGAGTGTGTGTCCACTTTTGTCTTTACCAAAGGACTCTTGGGTGGATGTTAGTAGCATTTTGCTTTGTTCTGGAAAGCGTCTTACTTTTTGAAATGGTTTTTACCAATGAACAGGAAGCAGCATTTGTTTGCTTGGTTGTTTGATTGTTTTTATCTCTAAAATCCCATTCGCAATTACGGCAGTCACTATGACAGCATTTTAGTAAATGGAGGTGTATTCAGGGACAGGGAGAGAGCCAGCCAACCTGTTGTACAATTAAAATGTATGCATATAAACTAGTGATCAGTAGTATGACAAAGATTACATTTTATACTTCCTGTTGAAGTTGACACTTGTTTTAGAATCTATGTTGTGGCAATCGTGCTATGTCGGTGCTTAATTTTTCACATCGTGAGAGCTGTGTCAAACGTGCTATCTGTGTGTTGTGTCTGTAATGTGTCGTGTCTCTATTCAACATCTGTGCCTTGCAATTCCACGAACAGAAGAAGGAAGGAGAGAGATTCTCCTATGAGGTTTGTGATAGCAAGCGTTACCCGCTTCCCCTGGCTGTCCTTCTCCCCCGCCATTTAAAGACCATTGCGTGGCCCGTGCGCGCACGCACATGCGTGCACGTGCTCTCTCATTTGCTTCTTGAGATCAGACAAAGAGTAAAACATGAATTAGCTCGCTCCTGCCTCTTCCTGCTTGCCAAGGTCTTGTCTTTCCTTACAAACTGGTGTGTGCGGGGGGGGGGGGGGGGGGGGGGAGAAACGGGAAAGTCATTAAAGGCAAGAGTCACTGGAACAGCTGGTCTTTCTGGACTCACCCTGCTTGCTGCCAACAGCAACAAAAATAAAACAAACCCTTAGGGCCAGAGAGCTGGCTCGGCAGTTAAAGGCACTGGCTGCTCTTCCAGAGGACCCAAGTTTGATCCCTAGTACCTGCATATCAGCTACCATCTCTAACTCCAGTTCCAGGGGATCTGCTGCCCTCTCCTGGCCTTCTCAGGCACTGCATACAACATGGCACTTGGATGCATGCAAGCACTCAGACACAAAAAGTAAATATTTTTACAAGAGAAAACAGACCCAATGAAGTTATGTCTACAGTGTTTCTACTTCACTTACATCAGACTTTCTGTATAGTAATCCATGGGCCCATGCAGAAAGCTAGATTCAAAATGAAAGCAAATTTCCCTTTTATTTCCAAATGTCTGAGGCTAAAGAACCTCTGTTAGCACCAGCCTCTTCACATGAGATGATGAGTCTTTAAACCAAAGGAGAAATTCAGCTGCCCCCCCCTGTAAAAAATGAAGGTGCTACTTAACCCCCTAGAAATGGGAAGCACAAGAATCATGTGCAATGCTACAATTTTTTTTTAATATGAGTTCTTTCACTGGTAGTCTCAGATCAGCTTATGTGAAATAAGGCCTCGCTCCCTGCAGTGTGCTAATGCCTGCTCCAAGGTCTCGGGGCATCAATCTCATTTCTGGATTCTTCTGTTGAAATTAATGGGCATGGCAGTTGGGGGAATCATCCCATACGATTCCCTTTCCTAATTGTCCTGATGCTTCGTGACATCCATTTAAATCTATTTAATAGTTTTAGTGATGAAGTCACTCATTTCTTGTGGGAAATCTCAGCCCAAAATTCAGTGAAATGGAAACGCCAGGAATCACGTCGGAGTGAAATTATATATTGGCTGACCTATTTCTAGAAACTTCCCCCGTACCCTAACTATTTCTCTACCATTCTGTGCTTGGACTCTGATGCAGATAATATTTGCTGAGATGAGTCTAAGCAGAGAAGATGGAACTGACAGACTAAAGGCCCATGGGGCCCATGGTTAAAGGAAGTTGTGTAGACCAAGTCAACCTCTTGCTAAGCACCCAACAGGGAGACTTGTTTACCAGGCAAACGTGATTCTTACTGGTGGAGAGCAATTACCAATTTGAAAGGTGTAGGTTCTCATTATAAACTATGTTTATGTATAACTTCTTCCTTTATAATGCAAGCCATGCCCATTTATTGAGCTCCTTATACATAACATACATGAAAAAATGCAGTTGATCGAGTAAGGGAGATAAAACAAAGGCCTGGTTTCTGTCTAATCTGTCAAGTGAATCAAGGCAACTCTTCCCTATATTCACCATCCTTCTGTCCCTCTTTCTATGCAGTTTTCCCTTCTTTTTTAACCTGGCTTCCATTGATAAATAAAAGCTCTAAGCTGAACCAATCAGAACTAGCATAGAGATACATGAAGCCTAGAAATAAAACAAGACCCAAACCCAAGGCCAAGTGTAACACACAGATTTCTAGGATGGCTGTGCTTAATTAATATATAATCATGTTAGAGTTGTAGGGTGACCCAAGTTATGAAGATGGTCTGCAGATTCTTTCTGGTCGGGGCATCTGTGAGAGACAGTAATTTAAACAAGTGCCTTCACTTGGGGCTTTTAGAGAAATCAAAAAGTATTTTATGGCTGTGGTAGCATATGGCTGAAATCCCAGAAATGGAGAAATGGAAGCAGGAGGGTGAGAAGTTAGCTGTTGTCCTTGGCCACATAGGTCAAGGCCACTTGGGATATGTGAGACCCTGTACCACCCCCAAAGTTATCCAAAGGAAGAAGAAAAAGAGGTAAAATTATACAGTATGACCAGGAGTCACCTTTCGCTATAAGACATATATGCAGTACTTGATGCAGGCATATTCAACAGCCTTTGAAAGTTTTACCATGTGAGGTTAAGGACATGCTCAGTGGATAAGACCATTGGCTATGCAAGCATGAGGACTTGAATTCAATTTCCCAGAATGCATGCAAATATCCAGGCATGGTCACATTCACAAGTGCACACCAGTAACATCAATGCTCTAAGGGGCAGAGACAGGAGGATCTCTGTGGCTTGCTGACCACCAGCCTAGCTCCAGGTTCAGTAAGAGACCCTGAATCCAGGGAATAAATGAGAGAGTCACAGAGTAGGATACCCACTACTTTTGTCTGGCCTTCACATGTATGAATAAGCATGTATGCATGCACTAAGTTTGAACATGTGTACATATATCATACATATGCAGCACACATACATACACATATATTTTTTGAATCATAAATAACTTCTTCCAAGCAAACTAATGTTGGTTGCCAACTTCTCCCCCACGAAGCTACTATAGGGAATCTTAACTAATACCAGGGGCACTCTCCATCCCAGGCCAGTTCCTCCTCTCTCGGGAGTTTGTTACATGGACCCCACTATGCTGGGGTGTGCACTTCTCTGAAGTCAAATTAGCAAATGACAGTTTGATCATTTGCTCAGAGTAGCCTTAAATGCTATGTGTTTGTTAGCTGGGCTCTCCCCACAGGCTGCTTGCCTCTAGCACTGTCTGCAGCTGGCCTCAGCTGGCCGCAGCTGGCCGCTTGCAAGCATGACTGCATGGTGCTGCTCTGACTGCCAGGACAGCTCTTCCCTCACGGGCAACCTCTTTCCTCTGGACACAGAAGTGTTTCACACTTGCATTTTGGTTTTGTGCTCTTTACTGGTGAAACAGCCATCGTCTGCATGGGGTCCAGATGGAAACATTGCCAGTAAGCCTGAGGGAATCGCTGTAGTGACTAATAGGAAATATACAGCCTATATTATAATCTGACTTTGGGACGAAAGTTAACCATTTACCCCACCATCACTATACCATGTCATGTGGCACCCTCGTGTACCACAATAAAAGCATCATGGGAATGCTATTCACTAGAGAATGATAGTCCGGTTATTTTGTAATAGGTAGAATAACTCAAAATAAAAATGTTGTAGCCTATACTAGTTTGCCTCTTTTGACTATAACTCCATGTGTGTCTATTGCAACTTCTTTGTATTGATTTCCTAACATGAGCATATTGTTGCAGCTCTTGGAAGTCACTTACAAATCTTCCTTTGATTAGCAATTTAATTTGCATAAGTATATGAAAAAGAAAATTAAATTATCAGAACTTTAATTTCTTTGCAGGGAGTCATGATATAGCGGTTTGGATACTCCACGAATGTTACATAAGTTGATTTAGGGGAATTCCAACTGTGCCATGTGAGCAGACGATCTGCACTGTGGTGCAACCGTTTGAAATGGTGGCACCTCTGGTTACTCGTCGGCTTAATGCATATTGACAGTACTCTGAACTCTAAGAGTTACTCCTTATTGAGATATTTACAGGAAAAGAAAGTTGCTATTAAGCTGCATTCCCGTCCTGCCTACTATAAATCAGGCCCAGTTGGTGCCATGGTAACATGGTTTTTATTGACATGTCTCAAGTATAACTGAGTTTTCTGAGTCAAGTCACAGTGGGGATTTGACTGTAAGAGTAAGTTTTGTTTGTACAAAATAGAGCCACTGTCCATTTCGGCGAGCAGCTTCATTCTTGTGTTTCAATCATGTGTATCTGTATTATTCTGAATCTTTTAGCGCTGAGCTAGCATTTGGCTGCGCCGGAGTGTGACATACAACTCACTGAAGTTCTTCTTCCCCAAGCCTATTCACCACACAGACTTAGGAAGCAGCTCCAGGTCAGAGAGGGAAGCAGGGAACCCGGGGTGAGGCTCACTGTTTAAAGACAGGGGGTCTCCATGTTAGCAATCACTAAACTTCAGCATGCACCCTGGCTTTGGGATGAGACTCTGAAGATATACTGCTGGACTCCAGCCTCGGATTCGGATCTGCAGGTAACAGGCAGGACTGTGTGATTCGAGTAGAAAACAAATTCCCAGATCACAGTGATACTGATAGCACTGGCCTTGGGACTCAGCACCACTGCTCTGTCTTGGTAAACCAGAAAGAGTGTGATTAAAAACAGCTCAGGGCCTGGAGAGATGTCTCCACGGTGAAGAACACTGACTGCTCTTCCAGAAGATCCAGCTTCAGTCTCCAGCACCAACATGGTGGCTCACAACTGCCTAGAACTCTAGTTCCAGGGGATCCAATGATCTCTCTAGCTTTCATAGATACCAGGCACATACATGGTGAACACACACACATTTGTACAAATACTCACAGACATAAACTTAAGTTAAATCTCCTCTTTTTTTTTTTTTTTAATAGAAAAGATAACAACTCAAAATGCCTTTATCTTATCTTTGGACCACCCTCAACCATCAAACTTCCTGTTCTCTGAATCTTGATTTAACATGATTGGATGAAATTTGGGATAATACACAATAGTGCAGTCAAGTTCTTGTAGTTAATATAATAGTCCTAAAATATAGCTAACTATTTTGCAGTCATATGCAAAACTTCATCATTTCCTTAAAACATTGCATAGACTTTTCACTGTTTTGTGCATTGTTTTGCTTAGTAGTATTTACATTATTTTAATTTGTAATTAAGATGATAAGCATATATTCAAGTCTCCAGATGATATGTTTGATTTTGGCTCCTGAATATAAGTAGAAATATCATTTAGTAATAAATTAATGAGGATCAATATCCTATTTTTATCATTTTTCAACAACTACCAAATAAATTGTAGAATAAATTGAATTATAAAGCATATATTAGGCAGCTCAATAATAAAGCAGACAATTCAATTAATTATAACTTACTTTCAGTTCTAAAATTGTCTCCCAAAGCAATTTCAAGTATTTGTAAATTAAAAAGTTTAATTATCCATTGTGCCTACTCAGAGTTATTGTACCTGCAGGAGGGCAGGAAATGGGGTAGAAAATAAAAGCATTTTTCATTGTCTTCGGCCTCAAGGAGTTTGCAAAGAACCAGCACTCATAAAACAGCTACTAAGAGCCAGGCTACCTTTCAGCACCTAGAACAGCAGTTCTCAACCTATGTGTCATGACCTTCTGAGGGTCCTGTATCAAATATTCTGCATACCAGATATTTACATTATGATTAATAACAGTAACAACATTACAATTATGAAGTAGCCACAAAATAATTTTATAGTTGGGTGTCACCACAACATGAGAAACTCTGTTAAAGGGTCTCAGCATTAAGAATGTTGAGAACCACACACTCAGAAGCTAGGCATCTATGCTACCTGGACCACTTTCAGCATCTCTCCCTATCTCTGCACCTCAGGCTTGACCCATCTATCACATGATTCAAAGCACTGAAAACCATACTAGGCAGCTGAAATCTAACGAGTGCTAAGATAACTCTACTTTTTACAATGTTGGGTTTATTCAGGAAGTCGCAGTAATAAGAGACAGGGGTTCTGAGGGAAGATCACTCTCTAAACTTGGAAGCACCTCTCAAAGGCAAATTCAAATGCTGTATCTTATTCCACAGTAAACTCGAACTTCTAGCATCTCATTGTGTGGATATAACCCAAAGGTGAGACGGCATGCGGCTGAGGTCAGAAAATGCAACCAGTTATTTTTAGTTTCATAGCACTAACCAACAAGAAATGAATGTCAGGCATTCTGGCCTTTGGTTTGCAGCTGCTGCCTGGTTTCTGTCTCCTCCCAGCCATCTCTGTGATTAGGGTCTTCAATTGGATTTAATAGAAAATTAAGAGAACAATGAGCTAGAAGAGCAATCCGATTGCCGTGATTTAGCAAATACAGTTGAGTCCAAAGCAACTCTCACGTATAGTCAGGCTTAATGGCTAAACTTGTGAAAGTAAGGTAGCAAGGAAGTGACAAGGTTCCGAGCTGGCAGCCCATGTCAGGATGAGATGCAGGACCCAGACAGGTGCTGCTTGTTAACCTTGCTCCCCAGAATTTCTGACAGTCTGCAGGGTCACCCACATAATGCCAGGATTCCTTTTAAACTAACATCTCTCTTAAGAGATACATACACCACAGCAAGGAAGGATAGGCACATAGCTCTATTTTATCTTATAATTCTCCACAACAATTCACTCTTATTGTTTATAGCTGCCCTAACATACCATAAGCCAGTGTAACCAGCAGTAGAACTATTAGCTTCTTGGAATCTATATTGTGTCTATTTTTTGGTCTATTCGACTAAGAAAAGCACAGCTTTCACTTTAAGCTAGTAGTTCTCAACCTGTGGATTGTGACCCTATGGGGGAGGGGGGTCAAGTGACCCTTCCACATATCAGTCACATATCAGCTATCCTTCATATCAGATATTATATTATAATTCATAACAGTAGCAAAATTACAGTTGTGAAGTAGCAATGAAAACAATTTTATATATTGGGGGTCACTACAACATAAGGAACAGTATTAAAGGGTTGTAGCATTAGGAAGGTTGGGAACCACTGCCTTAAAGGAAATAAGAGATAGTTTGTTCTAGAGCAAAGTTGAGTGACCATGGTACAGGAACACAGATTTAGGTGGCCCTGGATTCCATGATTTAACATGGAAGCAGTTTCATGAACTTCTGTAGTTTTACAGAATAAAGAATGCCCTAAATCAAGGCAATTTTGAAATACATTGGTGGGTGCATCAGACAGACAGTCATGGCAAAGTGGGAGGTGGTGTTCTATAGGCCTCCAGTGATGACATTCTTAGCTTTCTGGTTGGTGAAAATCAGTGGTCTGCTAAGTTAATAGATTCCAAAATGTTCTTAACTTTTAGTCACAAGATTTTAATTCTGACACTGAGGTGGAAAAAAATGGCTACTCAGATGGTTAAAGCTAGCCCAGATATGGTCATTAGCCTCCACATCTGCAGCACCCCAAACTCCCCACAACATCTGCAGCTCAGTTAATCAGTCTTTGAAGACACAGATCTTTTTTTCCAGGAATTTTTGTTGCTCATTGATACCTAATCAGTAGTTTTGTCAAAGCTGAAGACAATACCTTACTAGTACTAGTTGATCTGACATACTGTCATGGCATCTAACTACATACACTGTATAGTTATGCTGTAACTTTTTTTTTGTTGTTTTGCCACTGAGCATCTTCAACTTTCCACAGTGCAAGCTATGAATTTACGCACAGTGACAGACACTTCTAGCTCAGCATCCATGTCCTTCCAGGTTGGATGAGGGATATGCAGTGCTCTGCCTCTGCATGTGCTCCTGAGAGTTCTTGAGGAGGGCCTCTCCAGAAAGGAATACAAACACTACTGAAAACAGAGTAGCAGCATCAGAGCTGTAGCACTCGTGATTAATTATTTACAGTACAAACCAGATACTTTATTTCAGACAGCGCACCACTTTCTGATGGGATGCCACCACTTGCAAGGATATTGTTCTAACGCCAGGTTCTCCATGCAATGTTCACAGATTTCCCAGTTTTATTTTAGCTTGAACCAGGCCTCAGGGAGTGAATAGCCTCTGAAAACTGGAACTGTTGGAGAGAATCAGCCTTTCTAAAACAAAGAACCAGAGCCAGAAAAGACTGTGAGAAGTTGCTGGAAGCCCTTCCCCGCTGAAAGTCACCTCGAGGGGTCAGAAAATGCTAAATCAAATGAGTTTATTAGATCAACCCTTATTTGTCATTTATTATTATTATTATTTACTAGGAACAGCCATTGAGGGAGGATGGAAAGAAAATGAGAAAAATACTAAGTCAAGACTTCAAAAGGATAAGTGATTCAGAGGCATGATTGGGCATATCTTGGTATCCAAGGGTAAATGGAGGAAGAATATAAAAGTCAAACATGACATCTGCATTTTACCAAATCAGAGAAAACAAGAAGAGAAATAAATTAAGCCAGAAAGATAACAACCTCCATGTTTATACACTTTGATGGAGGTTCAATTGGGTCCTCAGAAGGGAAAAATCTACTAGGCACCTAGGAAACTAGACAAGATGTCCAGGCTTGCTGTTTAGAGAATGCAAAGAAGAGAATTAGGGGGTAGTTCACATAGGAGTGGAAGTTGGGGCTATAGACCTGAATAGTTGCTCAGGGAAAAGTAGAAGGAGGAACAGAAAGGGAGATGGAAGGGCATTAATACTTAAAGAGAATGTAGAGGACTTACAGTCAACAGGAAGAAGGACACGCCATGCAAAACTGGACAAGCAAGGAAGGAAGGGCTTGAGAGAGAAACAGCAGGCTTGGCAGTGAAGGGATCGTGGCAACCTGTATTGTGCACTGCAGTGGAGTGTCCAGAGCAGAAGCCAGGCTGCAGTGGACCAATAGGTGTTTCAAAGATGCAGACAGATATAGAGAACAGCTTCAGGCTTGTGTTGCAAGTTCAGTGGTGAAGGAAAGGGAGAGAGTAGCCAGATGTTGGTGAAAAGGTTAGTCCCAATATATTTGACTTTTCTTCCGTCATTCTGCTGTTTTGTTTGTACATGAGTATTATCAGCATATGTTCATAGAGCAGGAAAGTCAGATTGATTAATAATGGACTGATTCAATAGAAGTGAAAAGAGTGGTTAAAGGCCCAGAGGGAGGGAGGAAATCTTCAACAGAACAGAGGGCTTCTAAGATACGATGCTTCAGTTTTCATAGAAATGGTGATAGACCTTGCATAGTAAAAAAATTAAATAAAAATGCCAAAGGATCTAATGCAAAAATAGTGAGTGGATAAATGTATATGTATTAAAGGATTTGATGCAAAAAGTATTAAGGGTTTTAATTTTAAAATATTGAAGCATTTAAACACTATACAAATATATCTTGGCCTCATTTTCTTTCTCTCTCTTTGTTTTTAATCTGTCTGGTGGTTCCTCACAAAATTGGGCATAGTACTACCTGAGAACCCAGCTATACCAATCCTGGGCATATACCCAGAAGATGTTCTAACATGTAATAAAGACATATGCATGCTCCACTATGTTCATAGCAGCCTTATTTATAATAGCCAGAAGCTGGAAACAACCTAGATGTTCCTCAACAGAGGAATGGATACAGAAAATGTGGTACATCTACACATTGGACTCATTTTTCTAAGGAGATGACAGGCAGGCCACATGGCCTTCCCTCCTCGGCTGTAGTTCTATGGATGGGTAGTGGACACACTGTAACACAGAGGCAGGGCTCTGAGCACAAAGCAGGGTGCCCTATAGGCTGCGGGAAAGGAAGGCAAGGGGCAGCAATCAGCTATGAGAAAGTAAATGGCACATAAAAGACCTGGAGCTCTTCCATGGCATCTATTTTACAGGTGACTTTAACGAGATACCAGACACGTTTAAAAGTCCCTCTGCAGCCTACAGGCAGTCACTGCAGCAAGACCTTCATGATCGGTTAAACTGCCAATGCTTTTAAGAGGGTTAAAGAACATATATTCTGATTAGGTCCACAGAGAGAGAGTGGGTGCTAGAAAAAGAAGCAGAAATGCATGCAGAGTTGATATGGTAAGTGACTTCTGAGCCAGTGTCAGAGTATAATTTGACATGGTCTGGCAAGTAGTCAGGTATTTGAAATCAAGAGTAACTTGGTAAGTCAGAATATGTTGTTGCTAATGAATAAAAGATTTTGTTTCCAAAGTAAAAGCATATCATTAACAGAAAATGTACCTAAGGAGAACCATACTGGCCATCAGGATAACTTCTGTGGGGAAACTTGTTGGCTTTGTGCATCATCTCCAGTCACCTTTTCATATATTTAGTACATGCAAGTCTTACAGGACTCTGGGAAAGATGCATTGACTTGCATAGAAAGCTAAAGCCTATAGAAAAGACAATAGAAGAGTTTTGAATACAAAATAAGAGAAAAGGGCACAGTTGGTGCACATGCCATGCTGCTGCCTGCCTCTGGTGGCATGCTTGAGGAAGGTTTGTGAAATGACGTGAGAAATTATTTATACTTTAAAGAAAAAACATTCAGTCAGATGTGGTGTGCATGGCTTTAATCCCAGCACTTGGGAAGTGAAGACAAGAGGACTTCTGTGAGTCCAAGGCTGTTCAGGTCTACAAGACAAGTTTTAGGACAACCAGAGCTATGTAAAGAGACCCTGTCTCAGAAACAAGGAAAGGAAAGGAAAGGAAAGGAAAGGAAAGGAAAGGAAAGGAAAGGAAAGGAAAGGAAAGGAAAGGAAAGGAAAGGAAAGGAAAGGAAAGGAAAGGAAAGGGGAAGAAAAAGGGGAAAAGTTAAGGAGAGGGAGTAGGAGGAAGGGGAAAGGGAGGGAAGAGGGAGAGGGAAGAGGGAGAGGGAAGAAGGAGAGGGGAGAGGGAGGGAAGAGGGAGAGGGAAGAGGGAGAGGGGAGAGGGAGGGAAGAGGGAGAGGGGAGAAGGAGGGAAGAGGGGAGGCGAGGTGAGGCGAGGCAAGGGGAAGCGAGGCGAGGTGAGGCGAGGCAGACAGAGACTATGGGAACGAATGTAAATAAACACTTGCCTACTAAAAATCTTTTTTGTAAGACTTTTTCTTTTACTTCTTTTTTTTTAATTAGGTATTTTCCTCGTTTACATTTTCAATGTTGTAAGACTTTTTAAAAAAACATACATCAAACATATCTTCTGTATTCACACCTCTCACACATGTGCATGTTCAGACACACACACACATGCACATGCACACACCATTCTTGCTAACCATTTCTTAGTTTTAAAAAACACCCTTGGAGTATTGCAGATCATCTTGTTCCGGGGAATATTCTTGTATACTCCAGGACCACTTCTTTGGATAAGATCCTAGGAGCTTCCATTACTAGCAGATCTCACACTTATTTCATTTACTTCCTAGGTCTTTGGCTTATATGTCATGAATTTATTTGTTTTCTTTCAAGAAGTTGGCTCCATCCCAACCTCTTTTCATTAGAGGACCAATTTGTCAAAGAACTACACACACTAATGAGAGGAAATATAATTTCTGAAGGCTCAAAGGAAGGAATATTGACATTTCAATTTCAGAGACTGTGACACACTATCCTTTACATGAATTTATCTCTGCTTGATAGTGTGTGTGTGTGTGTGTATATATATATATATATATATATATATATTTGTGTGTTAGAAAGTCTTGTTTTATTTATAATTCAACTATACTTTTAATTTGTAAAAACACAACCAATGGGATAAACTTCTCAAGATGGTAAATTCCATGTTGATCTTTTACTGTCATTACAAAAAAATGAATTTAAAAAAAAATAAGTAAAGTGCACATCTTTGAGCCTTCCTCTGGGTTGTACCCAGAGAGAAGAGTCAGACCAGTATTCTCCAAAGAAACCCAAGGGCTTAGGGGATCTGCACGTCCTACTACTTAAAATTCTACCGTTAGAAAATGTACTAAAAATCCTCCCAGGAAGAACCTTGGGCTTGGTAGCCATCATCCTGAAGTCTAGAATGCAAAGTGCTCCAAATTTTAAGGTGTCTTCAGTGTTCTCTGGGTTCTCCAAAGTTTTACAGTTTGAACTGTCTCAGATTTCAGGGTTTAAATAACGATTGTGAAGTGAGCAAAGTCTAGGCAAAGACTTCAAAATCAGAAAAACTCTGAAATCTGAAAGACTCTGGTCCCTGGCATTTTAGATTTGATACACTCAACCTGTTCTCAAAAGTTTTTTTTTTTTAATTGAGTGTTATTTTAACATACCTATTTATTTATGGTTATATTAGACACTGAAATATATTTTGAATCAAAGCAGATTTTTAATTAGTGTATATAATTATATAGTGTATATAATTAGTGTATTGGGTTTTGCAAACACAAAATTATCATATTCGGGGGAGTAATCTTGTTGTGCTTTCCATCCCATCACTGAAGACAAGAAAAGCTTTGCCCTCTCACTCCTACCTCATTCAGCATGTTATGTGAATCGATCAGCATTCCCTCCCATGAGAATCCTTAATGTTTTCCTCGGTTTCCTAAGCCTTTGCATTGTAAAGACAAAAGAGAGAGAGAGAGAATGAGAGAGAGAGAGAGAGAGAGAGAGAGAGAGAGAGAGAGAGAGAGAGAGAGAGAGAGAGAGAGAGGGAGAGAGAGAGTGTGTCTGTCTTTATTGTTGCAGACTTGCCATATTGCACATGCAACACTTCTCAGAGGAACAGCCAGGAGCTTCTTTCTTAAAACTCCCGAGTGATGTTGTTTATGGTCTCTCTGCAGCTAGACCCTGAAGCTAGCACTATTCTGAAAGAACTTCAAATCAAACTCAACGGGGTTCTGGATGCACTCAGCATCACTTATGGAGAAAGGTAAGCGGCCCAATTAGCTGTCTGACTGCATCGGGTTTCATTTGTAATTATCACTCTCTTTGCTTCAAGACCTGGTCTAAGCATCATCTCCTCTGGAAAGCCTTTCGAGACTCCAGGATGCAAGAGTGATGTCTTGCTGAACGTCGTCTGTACAACCTTCACTTTGGTGGTACTCACAACTCCTGTCTCTAGGCTTTGATGTTTACTTCTCTTTTCTCTAAAGGCAGAAGTCTTAGCTCATAACCACTTGCAATGCCAGGGTGGACTAGAGAGCAGAGGGTTCTGGAGAGAATAGAGAGAGGGAGGAGGAAGCCAAACTTACATAAGAAGCATCCATGCTTAAAGTGCATAAGAAGCACTGTGCTTGTGTTTCATTCAGAAGGGCGATACCCAGCTCTGTACCAGATCACATCAGCACGACTTGGGGATCATGACCCCAACTACCTCATGAACAAGAGTTTAGAGACTTTGGGCATCTTTATTTTTAAGTCAACTTACCTCAGCTCTGATATGTTTCTAAAGAACAAGTGACCTGAAAACGAACTTTATTCTGTCCCAGTATGAGAGCACAATCATTTCACTACCAATTATTAAAACAGGTGTAAATTAAATATATCTTTGAAGAGGTTCATTACTTCAATAAATGTTTGCTTATCAATTTAAATTTTGTGCTCGGTTTCCCAGTATGGCTATAAAATTATCTTTATGGCAAAAGCTACCTGTTGAACACTTCTCATCTCCTATTTGGTTCTAAAAAGATAAATGATGTGTAAACATTTAATGATAACTAAGGCCATACTTTATGAGAAAGACCAAATGGACTCTGGAAGCACTGTGTTTTCTCAGATAGCAGAATGAAGCACAGTAGTGCCCTAGACTTAGAATCCTCTTGATTGTCAGAGGTGTGGTCTCAGTTCCTCTAAGCTGGGTAGTGTGGTCTTGCCGGAGCCTAACTTCTCAGGTCAGACACAGACCACCCTATATGGAGCTTAGGACACCTGTCCTCCCTCTGCTCTGCACTAAGCTTAGTATCTTACCTCTGTGCCTCTGTGTTGTGTTGCTAGGACCTTCATGAGACTGCTGGCTCAGCCTGACTGTTAATCAGCAAGATGGAGGCTCTCTCTACCTTGGGTTTGAATGGCAGGACTTGTTTCAGAGATGTGGGGTTCAATTACCCTGGCATGAGGTGACAGTAATGGGGCTTTGGTTCAGCCCTGTTGGGCTGGCCTCCATTCTAGTTGTGAATTGGTGTGTTGTTGGTTTTTTTGTTTTGTGTGTGTGTGTGTGTATATATATATATATAATTACGTATTTTCCTCAATTACATTTCCAATGCTATTGATGTGTTAACCAAAGAAAAATGTTAAAGAACAAAAGGGGGGGTGGGAAAGAAGTTGCCTTCAGTTACAAAAGGCAGCAAGAAATTCTTTAGCGATTTTAGGGGAAGGAAAGCAGAGTCTAATAAAGTGAGGCCTGCTCATAACTTTTTGGGAAGTAAAGATGGCTAAACAGAGCAGAAACTACTTCTGCAAACTGTCTAACTCCTCTTGCTGAGAAAAATTTGAATTTGTGTTTTGTTTAAGAGAGAGAAAGACTGAATATATTAGCAAGATTTATCATCCCAATGATGTTCCAAAGACTAAATTATATATTCAGATTTGGAAAAAAAATGAGACAAACTTTGGTTATGAAGGAAAGATTGCTGCTATCAGGGCTGTAGAGGTGCATTATTTTAACAGGGTTAAGTCTGAGGACGGTTTTATTAGAGTTTAAAAAAAAAACAAACAGGGAAGGTAAGCTGAAAATCCTAGCAGCTACCTGAAGGAGGAGGAGGAGGAGCAGGAGGAGGAGGAGGAGGAGCAGGAGGAGGAGGAGGAGGAGCAGGAGGAGGAGGAAGAGGAGGAGGAGGAGGAGGAGGAGGAGGAGGAGGAGCAGGAGGAGAAGGAGGAGGAGGAGCAGGAGGAGAAGGAGGAGGAGGAGCAGGAGGAGGAGGAGGAGGAGGAGGAGGAGGAGGAGGAGGAGGAGGGAGAATGGAAGTCAGCCATGTGGTAAGAAGGGGCTTTAGAGGAAGCTTGAGGAAGCCCAAAACATCAAAGCCAAGACAGAAGGAAGGAAGGGGAAGGCTGCTCTGTGTAACTCAGCAAATAAGTAGACATGAACCTGACGCTGCATTGCTGCAGCCCCGCAAGTGACTGTGCTGGGAAAATGTTGGGAAGGAAACTAACAGGCAATTACTCTGCCTGTGTCCTTGGCATGGCTTAGGATGAGCCCACCTTCCTCAGGGCTGGTCTCACCTTCCTCAGGGCTGGTCTCACCTTCCTCAGGGCTGGTCTCACCTTCCTAGGGGTTGGGCTCACCTCCCTGGAGAGCAGTCCTTTACACCAAGTCTTTGGAATGTCAGATCTTTACCTAGGCTGGAGATTTTTCCTTTTGGCCAGAATGAAATCTTTTTTTTTTCTTCAGTGGGTCCTCATTGCTACTGGATTAGGTGTGAATAATTCAAGGCTGTGTCCTAGGAACTCTTGGAGGGTAGGGGGGATTGTTTGGTTCCTTCAGTGCCCAAGAAGTCTTCTGTCATTACTTACTGGTTCTACTTTTAGTTGAGCTTGTCAATTATGTCTTTTCAAACAAAAATGAATAGAAGTAGAGAAGACTGACGCAGACACAGAATATCATATATTTTATCCTACATTCCAAACACTCTTAGATGCCCAGTACGCAATCTTTCATTATTTTTAAAATATCACAATAAATTGAGTTCAGCTAAGGTCATTTGTGTTCTTGAAATAAACAGGCCACCCATCATGCTTGCCTTGTAAGAAGAATAATTATTCTTTGCTGTTGCTATGATACGTCACACACAGGTGGGTGTGAAGTCCGGAGCAAGCAGCACGATCATGTCAAAGTCAATCTGGAGAACTGCAGGAGCCTGCTCCTCTCGGGAGCTGAGGCTGAAGCCTTACAAATAAGGGGAGAACTCACTCCAAAAGCCAACTGCATCTCATGGCATTAAAAAGTTTAGTCTGTTCTCAGTACCCTCGGATGTCAGGTTGAACTTTCAACAATGCCAGGATGAAGGCAAACCAGTCTGAAGCCTTTCACAGGCTCCCGACATGCTTCCAGATCACCTGCCTCCTCCACAGACCAAGTGATTTCATGTCAGTGATGCATTAAAGATGGTCTAAAAGGTTCACATCTTGTGCCCCTTACATTTCTGCTTGCACACGCATTGTTCACTTACTCTGGTTCAGTCCATTTCTTTACTGGAACCATTGTTCCCAAAACTGGCTGGATTAGGTGTAAATATTTCAAGGCTGTCTCTTAGGAACTCTTGGGGGGTAGGAGTAGGGGACTGTTTGGTTCCTTGGGTGCCCAAGAAGGCTTCTGTCATTAGTTACTGGTTCTACGTTGAGTCGAGGTAGTCAATAATGTCTTTTTCAAACAAAAATGAATAGAAGAAGAGAATAACTGGTAAATGAATTCACCAAGAATGGAGACAGAAGGGTTTTCAGGTAAACTGTGCTTTGGTTTACTCTAGACCCATGCAAAAGTAGAATGCCTTTGTCCATCTATACTATGAACACTTCCTTCAGATGCTCCATCTCACATCCCTGCTACTGATTAAGTTCACAGTCTACATCTACCCAGGAGCCTGCTTCTTACACACGGGAAACAGAGATTCAGTGTGCTTTGCTCAGTCCATCCCTTACCTCAGTATACAAGCTTGAGAATCAGAGCTAAAAAGGAAATTACTTTAGAGGTGGTTACAGCTAGAAGGATCATTAACTGCCACTGTGGCCAGTCAATCATGTACACATTTCCAACACTGCTTGTATTCTATCATGATCTCAAATATCTGTGACTATTCACATATTAAATATATTTTATATATGTTTACTACAAATACACACACACCACAAAGATCCATGCCGGGCCTATTTCCTATTTCTTCCACCCTTCCTTGTAGACACCAAAGGCCAACAGCAGATCCAGTCACATCAAAGCTAGTTGATGAGGGTTTAAAATCAATTAAGGTGAGAGACTGAAAGAGGTTATTTCAATGTAATATAAACAGGTACTAAAGGAGCCACACCCATAGAGATCATGAACCAAATAAGATGTCAAGTATGGAATGGTGTCATAAATGGGAGGAAAGGAGGGAGGGAGGGAGGGAGGGAGGGAGGGAGGGAGGGAGGGAGAGAGGGAGGGAGGAAGGGAGAAAAAAAGAGGGGAGGGGAGGGGAGAGGAGAGAAGAGGAAAGGAGAGGAGGGGAGGGGAGAGGGGAGGGGAGGGGAGAGAGGAGAGGGGAGAGGGGAGGGGAGGGGAGAGGGGAGGGGAGACCCAAGTTGTCTATAATTTTAAATCTACTGAGTGCTTTCTAGCTTTGAATACAAACTTTTAAAACATGAGATATTTCACAGCAGACTAATATTTTCCACATGGTTGATGCTAAAATAGGTGGAAGATCTCATGTGTTGTGGGAACAGAGTATGTCCATTTTGTTCATTTGTGTGTTCTGAACATGTGCTTGGGACATAGTATGCATTTATGCAATATTTGTAAATGTGTGCACATGGAAAAAACCCACATGTATATTCCATTTAATTCAGACAACAATCAAGATACAGCAAAACTTCAAACTTATGTACAAAATCCAAGGGATTGATGTGTTTGTAACCTCTCTGATAACATGACCTGTGTTGTCACCGTGCAGGGGGAGAACAGGACTGGCTTGATAACAATGCTGAGATCAAGCCCCACCCCCTTCTTATTACCACTCAGAAATTCAACTGTCTCCCACACCTTCTTTCTCCTAAGTGGTTTTTCCGCACCTAGGTGCACCTATGTTCTAATTATCCCCATTGTTTGAAGCATCTTCGTAATGAATGTCAAGCATCTGCTATTTTAAACTCCCCCTTGCCACTCTCCATCAGTGGTAGAGAGTAAATAGAAACAGAATGAGGGTGATTCTTCCAGGCTGTTTAAATCCTTAGCAGTGAGACAGGAGGCAAGAGGAAGGAGGTGCTCCAGAAATGCATTCATCAACCCTCACTTTTTAATAGCTTTATTATGATGTCATTGATTGTAAAATCTATATACATTCAGGGCACACAACTTGATAATTCCAGCTGTGTATCATTATGGAGCCATCACCACTTTCTAGCTTCTTCATATATCTGCCACTTCTTCACTACTTCAGAGTAGTAATGGTCAGTCAATTGGAAAGGAGTTGCTGGAAAGACTGGAGAAAGCAAAGAGGATGTGGAGTTATGGAAAATGGGGAAGAAGTCAGGTCCCAATGCCCATATTCTCTCTAGAGCAGTCACTTCTCCAAAGGTACTCAGAGGATCAGCATCTGCCACCGCCACAGATGGAAGCTGAATGCACACTCGTAGTGGTTGCAGTGACCCACCTGAAGAGCGTCCATGTTGCATGCTTTGCATACAGAGGTTAAAG
This sequence comes from Mus musculus, assembly GCF_000001635.26. Classification (NCBI taxonomy): domain Eukaryota; kingdom Metazoa; phylum Chordata; class Mammalia; order Rodentia; family Muridae; genus Mus; species Mus musculus. The sequence continues at coordinate 73,540,515 of NC_000075.6, read as the reverse complement.
AATGTGTTCAATGCAACTAAGCCCGCAAACAAACGGGGAGGGGACACAATTCCATTTGAAACGGTTCAGTCTACAGGAAGTAGACTTCAGACCCAGGCAACCTATCGGCTTCTCTTATGTTCTTTATTTTCAGTTTCCAACTTACAATTGAAGAGTGTATAAAGCAGATGGGTGCCGAGCTGAATCAGATGCGAGCCAACGGGAACAGCACAGCGAATAAGAACAGTGCGGCGATGGATGCAGAGATTGTGCTGAGGCCGCTCATGGACTTCTTGGATAAGACGTGAGTTTCCGACCCACCTTAACCTTTCCTTATTGCCCAGAATTCCTGGTGGTGACTGGTAATTCTTTTGGGGAGATTTTGGTTTTCTCTGTACAAGGTGACTTTGAAAGAATGTCTGGGGAGATGGCTCAATAAATATAATTTGTCAGACAAGCATGAGGACCAGGGTTTGATCTCCAGCATTCATGTAAAACAGCCAAAAGAGGTGGCTTGAGGGTTCAGAGGGCATACTGCTCCCACAGAGGACCAGAGTTTGGTTCCCAGCACTCAGACTAGAAAACTCATAACTGTCTGTAACTCTAGCTCTGGAATCCTATTCTGGTTTCTGTAAGAACTTGCACTCACATGCACATACCCATACATAGGCAAGTACAGAAACATGTAATTAAAAATAAAATAAATCTTTAAAGAAAAAAAGACAGCAGCAGCTGGGCATAATGGTATATACTTTTGTTCCAAGTGCTGAGGATACAGAGACAGGTAGGTCCCTGGGTCTCACCCATCAGTCTAGCATACTCGATGAATTCAAGCCAATGAGAGACTGTCTCAAAAACAAAGGTGGGTGTAGATTCTGAGGAATGACATCCTAAGATTGTCACCTGGTCTTCACATTCACTCACACATGTGCATATACACCTACACACACACACACACACACACACACACACACACACACACACACACACACACGGATATGCGCATACAAAACAGAGCAGCACACTTTTAATAGGATTTGGATGAGCAAGAAGAATGAGAGGAAACTAGTGTTGGTGGCTCTCGGGAAGCTGCTGTTTCAAAGCAGAACGATTTCAAAGTTCCTGCTCCTCAGATAGCACATTGTTTTCCATTCTTTGGGCACAAAGGCCAAATTGAATCCAGAATATCTTATTTCTCTTCAGAAACCCACAGGAGAAAATAACACATGCACGAATACAATGAGTTCAGCAAAGCCAGCCATAATTGGTGCCCACCTGTGTCCAACCCAGCTCTAATCACTGGAAAAGATTAGAGAAAGCCCAAGCCCCTAGCGCCTTTGAGATTGCAGTCTGCCCAGGGGGTGGGTGGGCATGGAATGTTTTGAACAACAACAACAACAACTTTAAAAAAGCTCTGCTCAGTTTGTTGGTTGGTGTGTGTTTGTTTCCTTCCTGTCTCTATGCTCAAAGGTTCTGATTTAGTAAGGTGGCCGTAGACTCAAGGCAACAATATTTTCAAATACATTCACAGGCCTGAATCATTTAACAAATAGCTACATGATGTTATAAATAGGCACACCAGTTGAACATCCCTAAATCAAAGTTCTTAAATCTGAAATATTCTAGACTCTGAGCCACAGTTTCGGGGTCTCCAGGATGGAGAGGTAGTTCTATGGCATAGGCTTTTCTAGCAGATGCTAGGCCCTGGGTTTGTGTAAGTGAATTATTCTTAATATGAATATAAACAGTGAATTAATCCTACAGCTGTATGTCTTTACCTTATGTCAGTCCCCAATAACTCCTCAGAGAAACCAAGATTCATTTAAAACTGCATCTCAGTAGCTGAACAGTTAAATAATCTATATTTACTTTCCTCGATAATCTGGCTGCCTCCCAGACAACCCCATGATATTTGCATATTATTATTGATCTGACATTTTGGGCTTCAGGTGTGTCTCCATGATCTCTCTCTGGACCCCTTGCTTTTGGTTCCAATCCCTCCATCCTCCTCACTGATTTGGGTCTCCCTCCCTCTCTCCCCTCCCTCCGTCCTCTGGTTGGCAGACGTCCCGCCTTATTCTCTATTCTGCTCAGCCATTGGGTGATCAGCATTTATTGCAAGGTACAGAATAAGTAGTAAGAGCTGTTTACATGAACTTGAGACAAGATTTTTGGTATAAGCATTACAGTGCCCTGCCCAGATTGAAACAAGATTGAAACATAGTGTACAAAACCATTATGCCTACAGGTTTATGCCCCAGCACTGGGGGTGGAGGTGAGAGTTTTAGAGCATTTCAGATTCCAATAAATTTTTTGCCTTATCAATATAAATATTTCAGAACTCCTAAGTTCAAAAATCAGAGACCATTGTGTTTACAGACATTCCAGATGAGGTATGAGTTGTACTCAGAATCAGATCTGGTACTGGACAAGAAAAACAAATAACTTTGAAAGCATATGAAAGATCCATGGTAATTTATGTACATATGGTAATTTATATACATTATCTCACATATTGTTGTTGTGGCAAATTAACAAAGGGATAAGAATTAAAAAGAGAGATCAAACCAAGCAAAATCCCACAGGAAGAGCCTCTTGGACACATTCATGAAGTCTACTTCAACTCTGTTCCCCTTGCTTAGAGCCAGACTGCAGGTGTAAGGCTGATGTTCTGGATGCTATACTTTCAGTAAGTCTCACTGTCCTCTGTGAGTAAAAATGTTGTGGAGGATAGACAAATGGGCGGCGCAGTGTGCAGAAGGTAGGTAGGCAGGAGGATGTACGGGAAAGAAGAAAACAAAGAAATGGAGGTGATAAAGAAAGGGGTATCTCTTCATATCTTCAGTTTCTTAGAGCAGAATTTCATTACATTATCCACTAAATGTCCCGTTGGAATTTATCTTGCTATAGAGCTCTCCTCTGCCATACAGAGTTCAGTCTCTCCAAACACTAGCATTTGGTTGCTGAATACAGTGGTTATAGACAATAGGAAGGACTGGATGATCCTAATTCGTCATGCGGGGAATTCCTTTTCAGAATGCCAGTCGATGGTTTGGGTCATCATTTTTCACTAACAAGGCCTCTGTGCTTTACATACTCTGTAACCAAAATTACAGAGAATATGGCACATCTAGGTAATTTTGATAATACCAGTAGCTAGCAGGGTAATTTTTGGATCTATATTACCAATTATAAAATACAAGTATGGAGAAGGTGAGTGCGTTCTTATTTTTAATACATTTAGATAAGTTTATATTCTTTCACAAATATTCTGTGTTTATGAGTATTTGTATGTATATGTATGTACCTTATGCATGCAAAGCCCATGGAAGCTAGAAGGCAGCATCAGATTTCCTGGAACTGAAGTTATTGACAGTTGTCATAGACCTGCTGTGTGGATGACAGAAATCAAACCTGGGTCCTATAGAAGAGCCATCAGTTCACCTAACCACTGAGCTACCTTCTGGTCCCTATTTTAAATGCTTCATAGTCCACTTGTAATTATACTGGATTATATCACCGATGTGGTATATCATATTCCTTATCATTTTTGGCAAAATGAGATTGTGTAAAAAGTTAGAAAGAGTTACAACCTTTCAAACCACGCGGAAGTTAACAATATTTAAGTCACAGTTAGTTGTATGAGATATAGAAAGTTGAAGACGCTCTCTGAGCTCAGTTAGATTGGTTAATTTTAAAGCCACTAGCTAGAAGATGTGCTGGGTAGTTTTATGTCAACTTGACAGAAGCTAAAATCATCTGAGAGGAGGGAACCTCAATTATGAAAAGTCCCCCCAAAGGCTGGGCTGCGGACAAGCTTGTAAAGTGTTTGCTTAGTTAGTGATTGATGGATAGGATTAGCCCAGTGTGACTGCTGCCATCCTTGGGCTGGTGGTCCTGGGTTCTATAAGAAGGTAGGCTGAGCAAGCCATGGGTACCAGGGCAGTAAACAGCACCCCTCCATGACTCCTGCATCAGCTCCTGCCTCCAGGTTCCTGTCCTGTTTGAGTTCCTGTCCTGACTTCCTTTCATGAGGAATTGTGGTGTGGAAGTACAAGCCAAAGAAACCCTTTCCTCCCCAAGTTGTTTTGGACATGGGGTTTTATCACACAGTAGTAACACTAAGATAGAGGAAGTATTTCAAAGTAAAGCACGGATTCTGCTTTGAAGGCATTGATAATTTTGGAAAAGGAAAAAGGAAAGGTACATAAATATACATAATAGGGGACAGAATGACGGTCATGTCGGAGAGTGAGAATTCCATTTGAGCTGGGTATTTTAAAGGTTGGTAGGATCTAAATGAATATTGATGAGGAATGGACACACACACAGGGGTAGAAAAATTTGACTGGGGAACTTTTCATGAAAAATAAGATCAACTATAAAATGATAAATCCCCATTGCTGATTGTACATGTGGCGCTATCTACTTAATTGGTTCTACATCCAGCCAGTCTAGATATTTGGTTAACCATCTACTTAATTGGTTCTACAGCCAGCCAGTCTAGATAGTTCAGATTGCAAAATCTGTTTTATGACTCTGGCTACATTAAGAAAGCAGTTATTGGATTCCTTCTTTGATTTCTATTATTTAAAGCAAACAGTAGGGGCCCGAAAGACTTCAAGGTCATTTTGAGAAAATCCCTGTAGAAATCACATTATATTAGACTATGCCTCTGCAAATAAAACATTTCTTAACATTTTACTTTCTCCCTGAGGACCAGGCACTACCTAAAATGATCCATATGCTTTCAACCAGCAGAAACCTACAAAGAGCTACAAGCAAGCCACTGGTTTTATTCACTTTTCCTTGGTTCCAATTTAACCAGGACAAGTTAGCATGCCCAGTTTGTGAGCTAACTACACAAAACAGCATCTGTTCTTCAGCTTAGACCCTTTGAGGCTGAAAATTCTAAATCTGCAGCAAAATGGGCTCCAGCTGTGCTCCGAATGTCTCTGAAACTGTGCACTAGCCTTTGTGCTGAGATTCTCACTGTCTGGACCCCCATCTCTGACTGACTGGAGATGTTGCCCTTAACACCAGCCTCCAAACTCACCCACAGGGGCTTCTCTGCAAGTCCATTGGGTTTACATATAAAATAGTGTTAGGAGGAATACTTCTATGGGAATGCATGTCTTAGCAATCTCCCTGTTGGTATCAATTTTGATTAGTTTAGTATCATTTATTCTTCACTATCTGTATCTTTTAGAGTGGAAAAATGCTCAGTTATGCCTATAATAACCCCCCCACCAGTGTTACTATTTCTGAGTCCCCATGTACTATAGAAGTCAGGGGATTACCATAAAATGTATGTACTATATCACCCCTCATTATATTATGGTCAAACCACTGCTGCTAATATTACCACTGAGCCCAGAATCATATTATAGATATTTGCATTGCTATCGCCATCTTCTCTGGGCCTTCATATATGAGGACATTCATGATGGATAGCACCTGATACTGAAAGATACACTTGACTTAGGAAAACCAGCCTGACTGGGTCTCACTCACTAGCTTCCCTCTTTGGACACATCTCTAAATATTTCTGAGTCTATATTTGATTTTTTTAATGAGCATATTTAGATGAGAAGCGCATGCAGAAGTGCCTTGCATTAAACAAACACTAGAAAATGTTACTCCTTATCTCAAATGAGGAAAGCTTGAAAGACACACCTATTTGTGTTAGCAAATTCTGGATTCTGGATAAATTGAAAGACATTTGTGTCACATTGTCATATTGGTCCATGGCCCAGGAATGACAGTAGTAAACCCTGGTGAGGATGCGGGAAAAGGAGCCCTTACTTACACATTGATGGTGGGAGCACAGATTATCCAGCCCCTCTAAATCAGAGTAGAAAGTGTGTGTGTGTGTGTGTGTATACACATGTATATGTATATAAAGTAGACTTGCATATGATCGAGCTATACCACTTATGGGAACATATCTGAAAGACTCCTAGTCAACACGCCAGAGGGACATGTACATATGCATGTTTTGGTAGCACCATCCATGGCAGCCAAGTTATAGGATCAGTCCAGGTATGAACATATGGATGGAGGAAAAGAATGTGGCACACATATGGAAACACACATCATGGTGGGGGGGTTTCACAACGGTGTTTTATTTACCAGTTAAAGGTAACCGTTTTGCTCATAGGAAAGTAGATACAACTATTTTCCTCTGGTTTCATTTTCTATCAAATGAACTGGATAATTTACATATGACTAAATATATTTATATTATATATTATTTTCTATAATTATATATTTATATGATATATACATTTATTCATATATATGTGTACATGTGTGTGTGTGTGTATATATATATATATATATATATATATATATATATATATATATATGAGATGTAGTATTTGAACATTGTAAGGGGCCTATTGAAAGATTCCTATGTCAGTGATGAATGTCGATATCTGATCAGCTTTGTAACCTGGTACATGAGTGAGACTTGAGAGTAAATGTACATTTAATCTTGTTTCAGATTAAGTCTTTCAGCAAAAATTTGTGAGAAAACGGTCCTGAAGCGAGTTCTGAAGGAGCTCTGGAAATTAGTACTTAACAAGATAGAGAAGCAGATTGTTCTCCCTCCACTGACAGACCAAACGGTACGTACCTACAGTGTGGCATCCGCACACGGGCAACATCCCTTTTTATCAGCTTCTAGTCAAATGAGTAGTTTTGGTATAGATGAATATGAATTAATAATCCATTTGGGGAAATTTGGTTTTGGTGTGAAAATGTTTAACAATGGTTGATTAGAGAATATTAAATAGATTAAAATCCATTTTTAAAAAAACGAAAGCAGCTATGTAAGTTCATATTTAATTGTCATTCAAAACTTCATCTCTTAAATAAAACCTAAGTGAGTGGGTCTGGAGATGTAGCTCAGTTGGTAGGGCACTTGTCAAGTATGCACAAAGCTGTGGGCTCCATTCTCAGCACCACGTAAATCCAAGAGCAGTGGGGGACACCGGTAATTCTAGTTCTGTGGAGACAGAGACAGGAGTTTCAGAAGTTCAGGGTCATCCTTGGCTACATAGAGAGTTTAAGGAAAGGGGGGGTGGGGAGGAAGGGAGGGAGGGAGGGCAGGGCTTAACTTCAATTTGTAAAATTATCTAGTTACATATTTTCAACTTCTATTTAATATATATAACAATACTTATTATACATAATATTATATATAATCTAATATTACTATGAATCCACAGAGAATAGGCTGAGGTTCAAATATAGCCAGTATTCTTCTTCAATGTTACAGCTTAAGAAAGAAGGTCTGTGCAGTGCAGTCATATTGAGTTTTTTTCACCGTTCCTTTCAACTTTCCTCTGTTGCCTCCCTGCTTGGAGGTTAATAGAGGAGATGGCTTTCTGTGGATTTGAAGGACTTGATTGTATCACATGCAGGAAAATAAAAGAGAAGCCACAAAGATCAGTCGGCAGCGGAGTTGCACAATGATCAAGTGGCCATGCGGTGCACGCTTTTCAGTTCACACATGCTGAACCAAGCAATAAGAAAACCAACTAACCTAGCATTTGGGATAATTGATTTTTTTTTTTTGTACGTGACTGAGGGAGATAAATGGATGCAAATAATAAATAACTATAAAATATGCTAATATACACATCAATACCACTAATCATGCATGTTTGGTCCTTGCGCATGTCCAATAGAAGTATATGTGCAGAAGATAAGGTGGGCCAAGACGTCAGATAAAGATGTTTTTGTTCACTTAACTCCAAGCCAGGAATGTATGATTTCTTCCTCTAGAGCCTACATCTGTGGTCAGCCAAATCACATACAAGTATTCAAACACAAAGAAGTTTAATAACAGCTAGTAAATTTAATAATGCTACAATCTAAGTTAGTGTTCATGGACGTGATGAGCAGGGAGTGATAACAGTAGACCGGAAATAAATATTTCCCCTGAGCAGAACCGTGGGTATGGAAGATGCTCTCAGTGTGGTTATTGCACAGACCTGTTTCAAAGAGAACCAATATCGGGGCTCTTCCACATAGAAGGCTGCACTCAGAAGGGAGTCAATGCATGGCAGGCTATCCTTTGCTTGGAGAAGTACCTGGAGAACTACCTCACACATACAGCCTTAGCCCACAACTGGACTGGGATGTGTGTTGTTTGTTTTGCATTTTAATCATCCAGGGCAGTCATCACTTACACCTCAGCCTGTCCATGTCATCTTTTAAACTAACATTTAAAAAAAACATTTATTTATTTATATCTGTACCTATGTACCCATCAAGGGTGTACTATGGCATCCTTGTGGAGGTCGGAAGACAATTTGTGGGAATCGGTTCTTGCCTCCATTACGTGGGTTCATGGAGATCGAACTTGGGTGACCAGTCATGAGGACAGCTGCCTTTAGATGCTGAACCATCTCACTAGCCCACAGTTATTTTTAATAACTCTTTGGTGAAAATTTGCTTGGGCTTCTGTTATATTTTCCACTGTTACTTTCTGTATTAGGTCCAGTACATACATTGTGCAGTTTGAAGTCTATTGGGTTTTCAGAATGTAGCTGTACTGTTACATCAGAAATAACGTGTGAGTGTGTGTGTGTGTGTGTGTGTGTGTGTGTGTGTGTGTGTGTGTGTGTTGGAGGGGTGTCATTCCATTCTCTAGACAAGGTCTGTCCTGGGAACGTATGTGATGCTCTCAAGGCTCCCTGAGGTCAAACTGATTCTATTATCCATGGCCAAGTAGTATTGAAGTTTCAAATTAATATGTCCTAGGCACTACTGTATCTGGTACTAAAAGTAGACAGAGTAGCAGAAAAATTATAGCAACAGAAAAAAAAATGAGTAATGGTTCCTGTTTATAATGACCATGTACTCTATGATATGAGGACAACAGAAAGGATAGTTGAGACTAGCCCATTCCCTCGCTGTGACTTTATTCCCAAATGCTAGTGAATTTGGCCAAACTTGGTAGCTTTCCAGTTACATAGCATGGTGGACCTGCCCCTGCCATCTCATTTAGGAGTGTTCTGCATGGCTTATCCAGTAATTTTCAGAGGTGGTGGTGGTTTGTTAGTTTGTTTGCTTGCTTACTTGCTTGCTTTTCTCCAGAATCCTGCTGCTCTAGGGGAATCTCCTACTGCAAGAGGAGCTGGGGGAGTCTCTGATAGATGCCACACCACTTCAGGAAAAACATCCCTACCTCTTCAGCCTTATTACTTAAGATTTTACACGTATTTATTTTGGGGAGTAGAATAGAATGAAGTGAGTACTTCTGTAGAATATAATGTTTGGCCCATATGCTTCATTAAGCTGATTACCCACACTGCATCTGGTTCCACAACCCATACTTTGCACTCCCAGAAGTGGGACTGTGATGCTGACTGGCATGCTGCAAGCCTTGCCTGATAATCTCTGTTCCTTCTTTAGAATAGATTCATTATGCACATCTGACAGAAAACCCAAAATATCATAATGGAAATAAAGAAAGACTCTACTTTGACCTTGACCTCTACTACTGATGATTGACTGACCTCGTCCTCCTTTTCTTTTTCCTTCTGTGGTTCCAGGGGCCTCAGATGATCTTCATTGCTGCTAAAGATCTTGGACAGTTATCCAAACTGAAGGTAAGAAGCTTGAGGAGACTGGTTGGCCTTAAGTGAATGATCTAGCTATGGCCCTGCAGATGCAGCCCTCCTGCTAGGAATAGCATGTTGCCGCATACCAGGATGAAAATATGCTCTTCTATGGTCATACATTCCCTTTAAGAATTTCTAACTTTGAGGGCTGGAGAGATGGCTCTGTAGTTAAGAGGAGGGGATGCTCTTGCAGAGGATCTGTATTCAATTCCCAGCACCCTTAGAGTGGCTCACAAGCATCTGTAACACCAGTTCCGGGGGATCTGATGCCCTCTTCTGGCCCATATGTGCTCTGCACACATTGGTACACAAGGCATACATAAAGAGAAACACTCATAAAGTATAACTAAATAATTTGTTTTCAAAAATTCTAACTTTGGGAGCAAGTAATATGACCTATTTGTTTTACTATTTTGAACATGCTTTGAATAAAGGCAAAATGAATACGACATACATTCGGTGAAACCTAGAAAGGTCTTGAAGTCAAGGAATACAATAAAGGAAAATTAAATTCACCAGAAAGGACATTAAACTCTCAAACATGCTCACCTCTCTATTACAAGTGAAAAATCTATTTACAAAATAATTTTGCTCTTCATTATTGCTTGGGATTCACAAGCCTTTGAATAAGCTGTAGAATGCAAACTTCTCTGGTTAAAATATATGTTGCTTCTATTGTGTCCCAACCTACTAGAATATAGTTCAAGGATGTGATGCAGATGTGGAAGGTGGGTTTCATTTTTTCTCAACTCTGTTGCATGAGCTAAACTTAGTTTTCCAATTTATAATGTAATGTTTTTACATTATAGAGAAATTTCGTACTTGATTCTTAGAATTACTGTGACCATCATGCTACTTCCACATTGCCTCAGAGGTGTCATGAGTATTGTTTTATATCACAACACCAAGGCATGTGATTAAAATGTCAATATCCTAATGCTATCATCTATATTACATATATATCTATAGATATATATAGATAGATATAGATAGATATAGATACACACACACACACACACACACACACACACACACACATATATAAAACATAACCTAAAAGCACGGACTGCTCTCCCAGAGGTACTGAGTTCAATTCCTAGTACCCACATGGTGGCTCACAACCATATGTAATGGGATCTGATGCCCTCTTCTGGTGTGTCTGAAGACAGCTATCCTGTATTCATATACATAAAATAAATAAATAAATAAATCTTTAAAGAAAACCATAACCATCACCTAAAATTGCTTCCTTGCTTCCCACAAGTACTTGGTGCCGAGGAGGTTGAGATGGAATATGGAAAGTAGATTCCAATACTACTGTTGGTTGGAATCTTGACTCTTTGTCTCCTTATCATTTTTATTTACCACATTGGCATTTCAGAACCCTACCATGAAAAGCAGATTGATAAGGGGCTAAAGCTTATATAAAATCACGAAAATGAAACAGTTTAGATCTCATTACAAAAAAAGAGAAAAGAAAAAAGAAAAGAAAAGAAAAATAAATGTGTGCCCTAACAGATTCCAACTTCAATGTATTTTGGACACACTCTCTTACCCAAGTTTCTGTTTTCCAAGTAGAATGTTGTATTGGCTCTGTTGGCTTCAAGTGGCAGGAAGAACAGTTAGTGTACGAGATCAGAGGGACCAGGCTGACTCTGGTTTCCATGGCTGCTTGAGCAGAGATTCTAACCATGTCTTAAGACCCTGTACCTCACCATCTCTCAACTCTGCCCTTCCCCTGATTGATGGATCACCTAAGCATTCCCTCAAAGGATGTTGGAGAAGAGACTCAGATATTGAAAAAAAAAAAAAAAAGAAAGAAAGAAAGAAAGAAAGAAAGAAAGAAAGAAAGAAAGAACAAAATCAACAACATAAAGAAAAGGAGCTGAGGAGGGGTGTCTGGGAACAGTGAAACAAATGACTTAAAATCAAGTCATGGTTCAAGCTGGTGCTTTTTCTGGAGATCTCCAGAGAGTTTGCTCTAAATTTTCTGCTCGAGACAGTTCTCTAAGCAGTTCATTTGCTAGTCTAAAAATATTCTCTGGATAGCTCATCCCTTGTAGATCATAAACCCGATCTTTTATTTTACATATCAATCCAGTCATTTACTCCTGGTTCCCTTTTGATTGTCTTATAAATTAGCACAGGACTCAAGACCCAGCCACTTAATTCTTATATTTTCTTTTAACATTGCAAAAGAATTCAGAGATCTGTCTTCCTCTGTTAAACACAGCCCCAAAACTAGCTGGATGGGGCTTCATACTGAAATTACCATGTCTACCACACCTGGGCCTAACCTTGCTCTGTCCCAGGCTGACCCTGAACTCAGGAATCTGTCTGCCTTTGAAAACATAAACAAAAAACTTAGCCTGGTAGGATCTCCTGCCATCACCACTCCCAAATGTCTTTATCTCCTTCCTTAGTATCATCCTGACAAGGTGGCTCACAACACAGCTGCTTTTGTTCCTTTAGATTCGGGAAGCCACACATATAATTCATACTCCATCCTTATTTTTTGAGAAATTACATATTTTTGAACCCTGTTTTTAGAGTCCTTTCCAGAGCCTGAAGGTCCCAGCATTTACCTTTTTGCTGAGACATTAGCCACACCTTTGTTGTTTCTGATTATCATGTAATCATTGATATTAACAGGAAGGACAGTCCTTGAAGGAGGAATGTAAAATATGTATGTTATTTTACAAACAAGCGTTACACCCACAGCGGCCATGGACACTCATGGAGGCCCATGCCTGCTGGCCCAGTCCCCGGGGCAGGAACCATGACATTCTGTCCCTACCAAGGCCATGCCAGACCTGGCACTTCCCAACTCTATGTCAAGAATCCCAATCAAGTCTATTGATGCATGGATTTATCATTGATTCTGAGGGAATATTGCTTTAGCCTATGAAATAGCATAGGTCAGTTGGCTTAACTCACATACTGATCCTTATCTACTTTGTTTAAAATGCAGATTGGATTCCCCCAGAAAGGCTACAGTGCCTTCTAGGTGGGAAGAAGTGGGGATGCATAGAAAAGATGTAGGCACCCAGCAGTTTGTATTTTGGACAAGTAGACTTAATGACGAAAGGAAACTGATTACATCAATGTTGAAGTAATGCAGAGGATTATAGCATAGCAATGAGAGGAAACGTCCCGTCTCATACTACTCTTGTGTTGTTACTGGATCTTTGTATGAATCCTCTAAAATCTTATGCAAAACAACTGAACTGCAGATAACAGGAAGCACTCCACACGTAGCAAAGCTAATCACTTTCATGTAATTAGGGTATTATTTTCTTTTAAAAAAAATTAAGCCTCTTTTATTTTTAAGCTGTTAGTTTGAATGTAGATCCTACTGGAATGACATTAGTGGAAAAATTATACTAATGGATAATTTCAGAATTCATCTATTTTGAGAGGTAGATGGATATAGATAGGTAATTATCTCCTTTAAAAGAACCCAGAATCAAGAAAAAACAGGAAATAATTGTTTTTCTATATTTACAGATTTTCTGTATTAGTTCTCCAGTTCAATTTTTCTTGGTTTTAGTTCTTTTAATCTGCTCTATATGATTGAAAATTAAACTACTAGGTATTTACTGGACAATCTGACATATGCTTTTGTTAATTCACACTCAGAGACTTTATAAAATATATGTATTATGTAAGGTTGCTGTTGCTATTTAATAGGATCACATTTATTTGACAGAAAAATAAAATTAAATGTCCTTCAATCTTTTTAGACTATTGACCCAATGTCAAAATCACTTAATAATATACACCTGAAATTGTAAATTAATTATAAACCTTTTACATTGACAACCAGAGACACCATTATTTGAATGAGTTATTGCCGGCAACAATTACAGCTTTGTAAAAACAGCACACATAACTTATTAATATCTATTTTAAAATACTATTAAGAGCAAGCATTGATAAGTATGCTGAGCTTTGCTAGATAGAATAGCATAGCCCTGAAAGATAGTATCAATGTGTAGCATCAGGACTATTTAATAAATTTTTCTTTTAGAAAATTTTTGAATGTTATTTTTCTCTATCTTTCTACCATCTTTTTCATAAATAATCTTTGAATGTTGGCTTGAGACATATCACAGCGAACAATTAGGAAAATCTAGTTATTAAACCATCATTTAACAGTTATTAAAGTGTTAGAATGACTAAAAAGACTGAAAAGCTCTGCAGCTGATTTGATTTATTCTTTGAGGCTCTTCCCAGGAAGGGACAAACATCAGGAGGATCTGGGGAAGAGTATCAACTGGAACATTATTCCTAAAGCACACAGAGGTCATTAGGAAGCTAAGCTTACCCCCCTTAATCTCCTTGATACCCTGAACTCTTCAGAGCGACAGAGCATAAATCAGGGAGTTAAAGTGAAAAGCCTTTGGGACACAGGCTTTAGGATGTATTATCTTTTTACTTAACTTGGAATGTTAGTTTAACTTAAGTTTGGAATGCAAATAATGATTTGCCTCTGCCATACTTTCATTTTTAATCAGGCAGCTTAGCTCTCCTTTGACAAATGGACATTTACCAAAACATGTGACAAAATGACCAAATTTATTTTTATATGTAAGAGCATCATGTGCATACAATACCTACCGAGGCCAGAGGAGGGCACCAGATCCCCTGAAACTGGAGTTAGATGGTTGTGTGCTGTCATGTAAGTGCTGGAAACAGAACCCAGGTCCTCTGTAAGAGCAGTGAATGCTCTTTACTGCTGAGCCACCTCTCCAACCCCTGAAGAAGATTTTTTTTTTAATGGAAAATGGAAACCATACAGATTCTGTTTGAGGATAGCTAAATAAATGCACCTGCCATTTTCTGAGCAATTTGTAACCTATCTTCCAGGAGCATATGATTCGAGAAGATGCCAAGGGTCTGACACCAAGACAATGTGCAATAGTGGAGGTGGTCTTGGCCACTATAAAGGTAGGTTATGATGCTCCTGGTTATTCACTGGGGACCCCTCCATCTCTCCACGGTGAAGTCCCTACTGTGTGGGACACCTCCATCTCTCCACAGTGAAGTCCCTACTGTGTGGGACACCTCCATTTCTCCACAGTGAAGTCCCTACTGTGCAACTGTCCCAGCTGTGATCCAGATATCTGCTAACTCCAACTCATTCATCTACCTTATTTCATCCACAGCACACTCTTATTTTCTACTTCTTGCTCTGAATCTCTCCAGAAAATGTGAATGAAACTTATCACATATGTTCTCTGAGAAAGGCATATATCCCCCTCGCTCCCTCCCTGCCCATTCAGTTGAACAGATGGTTCAGGAAGATTCTAAGTTAGCATAATTTGTATTTAGGATTTCTATGCTTACGGAAATAATTTTTAAAACACCAACCTCCTACTCTCTCTCATTAATACAATAAAATTTCATTTTGAATTTCACTGAATACCCAGAAGTTTTATATTCCAAGCATTAATCTCACATAGCAAAGGACTGACAGGAAGTAGCAACAGTTAAATGTGTATGTATCTCAATGTGACTTATAAGTGCTTTCTTTCCAAATAACACTGTGTGTGTGTGTGTGTGTGTGTGTGTGTGTGTGTGTGTGTGAGAGAGAGAGAGAGAGAGAGAGAGAGAGAGAGAGAGAGAGAGAGAGAGAGAATTGTATCTACTGGTTCCACTCCTCACTGAGACATCAGTCATCTTGCACACCTATGTAATGAAGAGCTGCTGGCTGCTTTGACTCCCCCACCTCATTGTTCTGAGTCCAGTGCCACCTTCACCATACCTGGTGTCATAAAATGATATGGAGAGGTGACAATAACAACATCAAATACAGAAAAAAAATCAAATCAAAACTATTTTTTTCTGAAAGTTTTCAAAATTTTAGCAAGAATTGCCTGATATGTAGAGTTATGGGGATATTCTTGGCAATGTAGGGGAAAAAATAGTGCTAGAGAGGAGGAGACAATCTAGAACACATTCTAAAAGAAAAATAAAACTTTAGGATTCAAGCTCAGCCCCTCATGGATTTTACGAGAACAATCAATCCATGCTTTGGGGTGAAAAGAATGACATGTGTCCTGTAGAAATGCCGAGTGTCCATCCGTATATTGATCACGCTGACTCCTGTCTCCATTTTAATCATTCTCTAATTATTCTGGCTGGAACCATATGCCCACCCCCTGCAGGTTGAATTCTCCCCCAAACTGTAGGTCAACCTCCATCCTCAAATGAATCCCTCCTAGGTGTATCTCAATGCCTATCTCAATGTCTAGCGTCTATGACTGGTGTAAATGTAGAATTAAGACCCAACCACATGGCACTTCTGGGTTCTTTGGGAACACAACTCCTACCTGTTGCCCACCAGCCTGTTAGTTCTTCCTAAATCATCACTTTCCAGGACTGGATTCTAACTCTGGTACTTCAGAGCCTGTGGCACCCAGTTCCCCACATCCCTAAATTCTGTCATGCAATTCCAACAGAAATTGCCTTGTTAAGCCCACTGTGCCTGCTAGGACATTCTCCTGACCCAGTGGTCTACCTATCTGCCTAACTTTTTTACCTGGATCCTGCCATTAGCTTTCCAAAGCTGTACTTCCAAGGACTAATACTTCCATAACTGTCTGGAGCCCAATCAGAGAACTCTAGAGTACAACTGAGCCTTGGGAGAAAGATGTTCTTAAAGCAAAGCAGCAGCAGGTGCCACCCAGCTGACTCCCAAAGACTGCTGAGGGGATGACCCCTCGTTCTTTTTTAGGTCAATTAAGTCCCGGAGGCCGAGGATGGAAAGGGAAGGTTGGGGAAATTGCTGAGGCGTTTGTAGAAGACAGGCAGAACTACTGGTGGCATATGTCAAACCTTTCTCATGTGTGCACTACCTCATCAGATTCTCATAAATATCCTGCACGTTAGACTGAACAAATCCCTATTTCCTTTTTTCCCCAGGCCTAGGTAACACTGTTATTTATATTCAAGATATAGCCAGATAGCTGAGCATGAGTTTTAAATGACAGTACAAGCCTCTGAAATTCCATGCTGCACTCTGCTCCATTATCCAATTTCAGTGACTTCTCAGCATCGTTTACTTTATCACTGCACATTGTTCAGACTTTACATAGTCTGAACATCATTTAAAATTCAGCTGCTTATAGAAAGAATAAAATAACCCACCTTAGTCTGCCACATTGAGATTCAAAAGCCATTACCTAAGAGTTCACTGTACCTAGAAAGGACAGTGAGTAAGAAGTAAGTGGAGACCAAAGGTCTTTGAATTAGGAACATAAATAACAACAACCAAGAAACAGAAGTACTTGGTCAGAGTCCAGGGGAATGCAGAAAGAATAGCGAATGAGTCCTCTCTAGTTGTCTATGATAACACTTTCACAGGGAGAGATGCCAAAGGAGTTAGAGACAGAAGAGAGAGGAAAGTGTGAGCGAAGACATTTCTCAGGTCTGAGAGAGAAGAGGTGAGTGCTGAGAGAATGTATCCATCCTGAAACCCTCATACAGTCTGGATGAAGAATAGACCTCCGTTGGTCAAGCATCACAGAGCGAGAAGGGAGGCTAGATTGAGGCCAGAATGCCCAGATTTAAACAGTAGAGTCAAGCATCCCAATTTCAAATTTGTCAGGAAAGGGGACACTCACTGCTGAGATCAGTAAATCCAATCTGATGCATATAAGAAGAATCGAGATGTATAGAAAATATTTTTAGAATATCTATCAAGTAGTGTCTTTAAAAGACCTCTACAGATGAAAGGGAGGCAATGCTCACTTCTAAGTCTATATAATGAGTTATCAACTTGAGTTTGCCAAATGTATGTTATAGTTTAAAGAAAAAAACTGTGAAGATGGGAATTTGCAGCCAAAATAGTACATGGAACCAAAAGGAAAACCCTTCTTTGCAGACTGGAAAAAAAAATTGCATGTTCTAATACTTTATTAAAAACAGACTGTGAATGATCAACGTGAAAGGTCAAAAGAGGTCACGGGATTTTATTGGGATTAGAAAAGGAAAGGTGTGCTCAGCGTTCAGATAAGAACTTTTTCTGGTTTATGTTTGGAAGGATCATTTTCTTCTCACAAATCACAGGCAGGTCTGGAAGGCTTTGTTTTCTGCAGTTACAGAAAACAGGCAGGGGGGCTAGGGGAAGGGTTAAACATAAAGATAAAGCACATGGCGCTTCAACACTACTCTTCCCAACCCCTAGTCAGATAGGATAGATACAGCCACCTTGGTATTAGTGAAGCCAGAGTTTGAAGGAGTCTGACATGGAAGACTTTGTCAGGGATGACTATGGAGATGTACACAAGGAAAATGCTTGAAACGGGGACAGAAACTTGGTCACTGGTAAGTAGAATTTTGGGAGAGTGGATGATTCATATTCACTGCTACCTGAAGGCTCAGTGGGAGACTAGATGACTTCTCACTAAAGAGTTCATGGCACATACAGATTTCTTCATTAAATCTTAAACTTTCATATCTCCTGAGGAGCGCTGCATGGTGCGCTTTTTCCATCATGAAAGCCAGGCTCCCACAGTCGACAGTGTTTTCCCTCCTTTCCTCTCAGTGCCTTCCATCTACTCAGTGGATGTCACTATTAAGTCTGATTCTTTTCTCTGGCAGTGGTTCAGGTTCTTAGGGTCTAGGCCACTGGCCTTTTGATTTCCTCTTTATCACAGCAGCTTATCCCTGTAAGAGTATAAACCACCAGGGTTCATTAACTCTCCCAGAGATGCCCATATGGGAAGCAGTGAGTGGCTTTTAAACATCTGTAACTCCTGTCTGAAGGGCCCCAATGCCCTTTTCGTGTATACACAGACACACTCGTACATGAATAAAATTTAAATCTTTGAAAGAAAAAGAAGGTAGTCAAGATATAGAAAATCTCCTCAGCCAGGAGGAGTCAAGAGTTTGGGAAGAGCTGCTGTGATCTAGAAGGCTGTGTGGGATGTCACTGGGTTGATTGGAAGTTTTATGTGGGGGATGTTTACGTAATTTACAACATGAACATAGATAGAGGGAAAGGAATTCACCATGGAAAATCACACAACAGGAGTATGGGGTCCAGACTTGACTACTTGAGAGACTGGGCTAGACTTTACTGGAAGTTGGCATATTGAAGCAATGTAAAGGCATATTGAAGCAATGTAAACTGGGATTGATTGACATTAAATGTCTGAGTTGAAAGTCAAGTCAATTTGTGTCCCCTTATAAAAGAGGACTCATTGGTGACCTGAAATTATGACTTCCTGAAAGTATCATCTCAGCATAGCATCATATGGAAATGTATATAATAGACTGTGTGGTTCATGATTAAGTCAGAGATGAGTAACAGCTAGTCCTAGGTTAGGCCATCATCAAGAGAGTGATACACTGGCAAAAATGAAAGACAGATGTGGGTGATGTGAAAAGGGAAGAAACACAGAGACTTGAAGAAACACAGACACAGTAAGATTGGGGACAAAGAGAAGCATCCTAGGCTAACACAGAAGTTGCATAAATCTAGGTCTAGCCACGATCTTTCTGCCACTTCATCTGGTAAATACAGACTTATATTTCCAGAATACCATAGTGTTGCTGCCACCATTATCACCTGTATAATAACCTTGAGCTCTGGTCCAATTTTCAAGGACATATTTGACAAGTGTGCTTTCTTCCTTTGTCATCTCGAGTGCATAGTAGAGCATCAGCCAACACAGAACTAGGCATAGATAGTGTGGAACCCAACTGACATCCGTATTCCTTGTAAACAGTCAATTTCCTCACAGTCCCTCAACAGAGAATTCAAATGTTCTTTTGCTTAATGAGGAAGAAATAACTTGCCGTGACTTCTTTTAGATATCTTTCCCAATTTACACCAGTATAAATAGAAGTCCTTAAGAGGCCAAATTGGAGAGATTTGGGTTATGTGGCTAGTCAGAGAATAGTAAGCAACCATCTGTCTTTTGTTTATTACCGATGGAAAAGAATCTCCTTCCACATGCATGGGGAAAACCTTCAGAAAGCTTCAAAAGCTTCTAGGTTTAAATTTTCTTCCGGCATATAATTCCCCTGTAGCATGTAATTTCCTTCTGGTGTGTAATTCACCATAATGAAAGGAGAACTGAACTGTGCTGAGCTGCGGATGGTGACATTTATTTAAGACTTAAGACTTTCATTCTCACATGGGTGTTCTTCAAGCCTCAGTCAAATAAACAGCCCACTCTCTTGTTCCTTCGGGGTTGGCAAAGGACAAAGACTGTGCAAAAATCTCTTGATTGTCAAGGTCCATGCTATACAGCTAGCCCTCTTCCTCCTGATTTCTTTCTCTGGGGCGCCGTTACTCAACTACAACTATGAGTGAAAGTTTGCATAAAGCATGTCTTGGGAGTCCATACTTCCATAAGCACAAAAATCATTTCTTTCACTGACTGAGAAGCCAATGACTGTGTCATTTGTCTCTCTGGATGTTTCTATTTCCTGCAGCTCATGGCTTGTTTTCTCCCTGACAGCATTACCCTCTATCCAAGATTCCAGCCTTGCAACATCCCCTACAAAGTACTCTCTAAACACAAAGTCATCATTTCTTCCCCAACCAATCTGCTCTCTTAAATGCCCTGCTTACTGGGCCCTTAACAGAATACCTAATGCCAAAAGGAAGAACATCACTGAAAACCCCAGGGAGACCCTGGCTCTACTCAGAAACAAACCCAGAGCATATTTCTATTTTTGTTTCATGACTAGCATCTCCACTTCTTCTAGATTTACAAGATAATGCCTGAGCAGAAAAATATGTTTTCTTACAAAGAGTTCAAGGATGAACATGAAGTTTACATTTTGATACTTAAGTTTTTATTCTCTTCCTCCACGAACAATTCTTGGCCTTTCAAATTCTCTCAATCGTGACAAGTCTGGTTAGGTTATGCTTTCACAGTTTCTCCAAATCCTATTCTATGGTACATCTGTATCCTCAGAACTGTTCACAGTAGATCTTCTGTGGCCACATAGTTTTAGAAACCAGGACTATTAAGAGAGGTTTAAAGAGATGTCTTTACTAAGCCTCAACCCCTTGACTATGTGAGAAGCTTTCTGCATCTCTGAGCCTGTGGCCTCTCTTTGCTCTTCTAGGACTTGTACAGCCTTGAGGCAATTGCATTTATCCTAGGGTGTATGATTAGAAATTAGAGTAGAAAAAAAATGACAGACAATGTTTAAATGCTGTAGGGGAACATGGTGTGAGAACCATCAGGTCTCTCAGTTCTTGTTAGACAATGCTGAGAGCCGCAGGGTTCCTGCTAGTGATGCAGTAGTGATGCAGTAGTGATGCTAGTGATGCTAGTGATGCAGTAGTGATGCAGTATAGTTGTCCAGTATCTAGATCAATGCAGTGGATTACCTAATGGCCACTGCAGTTAAAAACAGTGGTACTAGGTTGTCGATATGGCTCTGTTGGTAGAGTACTTTCCCAGTACACATGGAGGCCAGGGTTCCATCTACAGCAAAGTATACTGTGGTATAGCATGCCTATAGTTGAAGTGCTCTGGAGATGGAGGCAGGAGGGTGAGAAGTTCAAGGACATGCTTAGCTATGTACTGAGTTCAAGCACATCCTGAACTACATGAGACCTTGTCTGAAACCATAAAAACCTAGGAGTCCTAAGAAACAGATCTGTTTGTCATTCCATCAGAATTTCTTTCAGAGACCTTTATTGACTGCTTCCATAGTGAAATCCTTTGCTCTCCTCTATTGTGTATGTTATCAAATATCTTTTTTGGAGCTCAAAGATAATTTTAGAGTTTAAAAGAAAAAACCCATGACAGGCAAACTAAAAACCTCAGCAGTTTCTAAGAGTGAGGCAGGCAAAGAAAGGAAAGTAAAAAAAAAAAAAAAAAAAAAAAAAAGGATTTTCCATTTGAGTTATCTGGGCATAAAGGTCAGACATGTGACAGACAGGTAGCCATAATTATGAGAAGAAGAAATTTAGAGAAAGAGAGAAAGAGAGAAAGAGAGAAAGAAAGAGAGAGAGAGAGAGAGAGGGAGGGAGGGAGGGAAGGAAGGAAGGAAGGAAGGAAGGAAGGAAGGAAGGAAGGAAGGAAGAAAGAAAGAAAGAAAGAAAGAAAGAAAGAAAGAAAGAAAGAAAGAAAGAAAGAAAGAAAGAAAGAAAGGAAGGAAGGAAGGAAGGAAGGAAGGAAGGAAGAAAGAAAGGAAGAAAGAAAGAAGAAAAGTCCAAAGTACTAGAGAAAACACACTTAGGCTCTGACCAGCATCCAAAAGAAAGATACAGAAAAGAAGAAAAAGAGGAAGTTAAGAATTTCTGAACTACGCTCAGACAGACAGATCCATCAAAACCTAATGGCAACTCTCTATCAACTTGACAGAGATCAAGGATTCCAGGTGTTGGGGGGGGGTGCTGAACCTTCATCCCTCAGTATTTCAATGTAATAGGATTTTTTTTTATCCTGAAATGTCCTGTTGTGTTTTTTGAAGAAACAATCACATAGTTTACCCATTGATATTCAAAATAATTTCAGACTCCTAGTTTTCAATAAATACCTTCCATATACAAAATGTTTCAACATCTTACAAGAACAAAGTATATAACAAGGGTCTAGAAAGATAGCTCAGTGGGTTAAGAACCCATCCTCAACTATTCTTTTAACATTGGAGAATGTTACAATACTGAAAATGTTGATAATTATAGATTCTAGGGGACCACAGTTACCAAAGAGGGCTTGGGTTCCAAATTTAACATTGTTCATGTAAAGAAAGACTAGGAGAGAATCATCCATCTAAATTCAATGGAATATTATAAATATCTTGTATAAACAGAATTGTGTATAGGTCCACCACCGACTTCTAGACATTCTACCTTTCAGAAAGATGTCTGCGCATACCACAGCACAACATGAAGAATGCCAAGACCCCTCAATGCCAACACTGATGGTCAACGAGCATAGACCTACTCTATTGCATGTAAAAACTGAGATGGTTTGAATTTGTTAAGTGACAGGAGCATAGAAAAACAAAGTGGACGTTTGAGGATGTTTTCGAGGAGCACTGTACCTCCTCAGGTTGGCCCGTCCCTGTACAGTGGCACAATATGAAGATGAACAGGGAGGAGCCATGGAAGCCTGGTCAAAAATTTGGAGAAAATAAGCATCTGTAAAATATGTAACAGGGTCTAATTTCTTTATAAAGTGTTGGCAACTTTCACTATTCTTTGGAAACAGCAATAAACAATCAAGTTGATCATGGTTTCTGAAGCCTGCCGTGCTGGAGGGATTCTAACTACTGTACTGTCAAGCTCCCCTTTATATAACTGACATTTTAAGAAAACATCTTAGGCCTCCAGAGAGCTTCCTTGAACCTAAGTTAGTTGGTGATGACTTAGCACTGGACTAACGGTACATGCTTCCTAAGTGCTTACCTAACAACTTACCTAATGGGACTTTTTTTTTTAAAGCTTCACTATTAGAATGAGAAATTCCTTCCTCCAATGTCTCCTCCAAATCCTTTACCCATATAACTTTCCCTTTCTCTTTTTTTTCTTAGCAATATTTTCATGCAGGAGGAAATGGCCTGAAGAAGAATTTTCTGGAGAAAAGCCCAGATCTTCATTCCCTGAGATACGCTCTCAGCCTCTACACACAAACTACTGATGCTTTGATCAAGAAGTTCATAGAGACACAGGGCTCACAGAGTAAGTAGCTCTTGGCCTGAGAGAGTGGCTCCTAGATCATCAAATCAAAAATCAACCTCACAGAAATTGTGTTGAGAATGTCAAGTGTGGTTAAAATAGAGGGTCTGGGTTAAGAGAGAATACCACAGCTTCCAG